>NC_081141.1:27271864-27571864 GCF_958295425.1 Solea solea
TTCTACAGCCAATGCTTGTCATCGAGCTTCAAATACTGTATAGGCACAAGTCACAAACTTCACTGTGACAGTCACTGCTCACAATGACATCATCTTTATCCGTAAAGGGCCAAAAGACCAAACCGACACAGCCGTGATGAGAAGATGGCAGTTCGGGGATCATCTGATTGGAACCAGATGCATTTCCTTTCCCCTGAAGTGGGACATGAGTGCGGTTCAGCATTCAGACATTGTTGACAAAAACATGCTGACATGACTTATGACTGTCGCAGGGATGTACGGCGGTGATTTAATGCCAGCTTGTCTAAGGACCGCAGGACGTAAATATAAAGACAACTACAGCAATAAGGGAATGGAGCCGTGAATCACATCAAAGCTGGGGACGCTACTCAACATCTGACGCTTTTAACACAGTGAATTAAATCTGATTAAAGAGTACAAACACAGTGAATCAGTCAAACTTTGACTAACCTACACAGATTTGTAGCAGGATTACTGGTTATGTTTCCAAGACAAGACAAATGATACATGTTTAAGCAATAACCTGCACCATTTACTGAACATTCCTTTAAACTAATTACATTAAAGCTGGGGTCTGCAAGTCTGGAAAAGATATCAACAACGTGCTGCAGTTGGGAAGAAAAATGGAACCGATTCATCCCCCCCATGTGCACTGTCCTCAAAACACATGAATGTTAAGTCTGACGATACCAGCTGTCACACTCAAATGTGTGGTAATTTATCAACTATTTTCCCCTAAAACTGTAACATTATTTACATCATAATGGCTACTGAATGTATTATTACTTCTGGGTTGGCTTCAGAGAGGAAACCAGAGGAATCAGTCAATTTTTACGGTCTACGGTGCATGAAAAATGAATACTTAACCACATGTGATTGGATCATCGAGGACAGACGTTAATACCAGTTCTGAATGAGGTCTTGACGTCTTGCTGTGTAAACCTCTTTCCAGTGATCAGCACCACCAATGTATCAATAATCATATCTTATGAGTCAGGACGACCCTTAAGCTATACTGAATGAAGCAAATGGCTCAAAAAAATCATTAGTTAACTCCTGGTCATTTCTTTCCCGCTGCTATGAGTCACTTTAGATACAAACAACAGATCAGTCACCTTGTTTCCCTGCACTCCCTGCATTTTTCCTCCGTAACTTTACTGTAATCCTCTAAGGCAAAAGCAAAAACTATGCACACAGAGCTTTAGAAACATATGGTTCCAATCGAAGTCTTGAACCAGTCTCTGCCAGCAGAAATCACCTCACATCTGCAGTTAAATAACCCACTGGGTTCACTTACCGTGAGCTATTGAGTTGCAACTCAGTTGCAGAGACCTGCAGACAATTTTCAGCCACAACATTTGTACAAGTCCCCATACAAACCTGGGACAACAATATCTTAATAAATCAGTGTGTTTATCCAGAGTCGACGTGTTTTTGCACAGAGGAACGCAGAGAACGCTTCATCGCAGTGTGCATTTCCGTCTTTAAGAGTTCATTAAACACAGTCTTTTGTGAGAACAAAGTGGAGACAGATGTTTCACAGAGTCCTGGACTGATGTGTGACCGATGAAGATGAAGATTAAACGATTGGATGGAACTGAACCGCTTTCATTTGATAATCAAAGCTGAAGCGACGTTACGACACGGCGGCTCTCCTCCAAAATTTCAAAGTCAAAGCATCGTCACGTGTCGACAGTAAAGTCTGCGGCGTGACACGCTGTCCAAATACACAACAGCTGTTTGTGCCAAACACTTGGAGATGAATCAACAGAGCTCTCGTGTTTTCTTCTTCGTAGAGTATGTATTGTATCGCAGTGGTTTTTACAGTCACGATGAAATCCAAACCTGGAGTCCCAACAAAAAACCCACACACTTATTATGAAAACACTGTATGAGATGCTAAAAAGAAAGAGCCAGCAGTGCATTAAAACAAGCACCGTCGTTGTCCTTTCAAATGTAGTATTCTGACTTTTTAATTTAGTGTGTTAGCAAACTCCAATTAGCATACATTAGCATCTAGGACTAGCTACTGCCCTGGTCTCAGATTAGCTGGAGCTAGCGTAGACTATAGCTACATATCAGGGAAGCATTTATTGTAGACCACTAGGGGTCTCTCAATCAAAACAATAAAAAAAGACCTAGATTGATGACACTGGGAAGCAGTGCGGCATCACAGAGAGTTGAATTCTATAAACTCAATTTAAGGTGGTTTGCCCTAGAAGTATGATGTCATTAAAGAGCGTCAGAAATAAAACAGATTTCTATAGATGTTGGGAACACGTGGCTGATGTAAGTAGACGACTCAACAAATTAGTCTAGTCGTTTTTAGACACTTTAACTCCAAAGTGTAATGTATTATAGCTTTAATTTGGAAAATCATGATATGTCATTACAGACTAAGAAAACATGTTATGCTGAAACAGTGGCTGCAATGAAAACAATGGTCCAGCCAGGTTATTTTTACAACTTAAAATTTCACTGGTAGTTTGCAAACTCTATTTCTGTCATCTGTTGTTCCACCCACCCATAAACGCAGCTTTGACACCCAAGTTGCTTTTCCATTATACAGTAGACTTGGCTCTACTTGGTTTGGTATCAGGCACGGCGTTTTTCCATTATTTAATAGTAATTCGTCAATGTGGGCGGGGTCATTTTATATGTGACACAAACACACAAACTAGTGACGGCCAAAGCAGTTGTTTTCTGTGTAACTGAATCATTAGAATCAGAATATTCTCATGACTCTTCCAGGGACGACACTCTCTGACCAATCAGTGGACGATTTTAGTATCGGCTCAGCTCGCTTGGAACCTTGCTAGAGCAGGTACTAAATAAGCACCAGGTACCAGGTACTATCACTAATGGAAAAGCAAAAAAACCAAAACAGCAGGGCTAGAACTATATGATGGAAAAACAGCAAAAGCATTGCGAGCTGCAGCGATGGGTTGGAAATGCGGAACGTTAACCACATTCCTAAAGCACCTAAATCCTCCTAAATGTTTCACACTGGACCTTTAAGCCTAACATCTTTCACATCATTGAGAAGAGGCCGCAGCAGACAAATCTGTTTTGCACACAACTAAAAGAAACAACAGTCGTAACAATCAAAAACATATCTTCTCATCTGTATGAGCCCAGAGATCATACCTTCACACTTAAGTCACACGTAGCGCTTAATTTTAGAATCTCAAGAGGATAAACATCCGTTAACACTGCGCTGTGGGAATGTGACGCCTTTTTGGTGACAGCTTTTACCTCACTACACAAACATCTACCAGGCACTTGGAAAAAAAATAACAATTAAATAGTTCAGAACCATTTTAAGATTGTGACACAAAGGGGAGCCACTGTACAAAGCGTATAAAGGCTGTAATTTATGGCTCACAGGAGATTTATAGTGAAACAAAAATGGTGAAGAGTTGACCTTAAGGCCTCAGAGAGAAAAAAATGACTAAAAAGTGGAAAATAGCAGTTGTAGACTCCATGTGGTGCAGCTGCTTGTGATATAATTACTTGTGAGGGAGAAGGAGAGAGCAGAGAAGAAAAGCTGCATGAGAATTAGATAAGGAGAATTAGATAAGGCCCCCCGGCCCCCCCCCCCCAACGTTCCTGTTCTGACATAACTTTCACAGAAGATCTGTCAGGACAGGAGAGCAGGCAGAATGGGACGT
This sequence comes from Solea solea, assembly GCF_958295425.1. NCBI lineage: Eukaryota > Metazoa > Chordata > Actinopteri > Pleuronectiformes > Soleidae > Solea > Solea solea. The sequence goes on from NC_081141.1 coordinate 27,275,557, forward strand.
GGCTACTCTAAGCTCTAAGCTGTTTAGTCTGGTTGAAACGAGTTAGAAAAATGTCATATTGTCTTAATTTGGAGGCTGGAACGTGGTAAAGTTGGAAAGGTTTGTCTGGAAAATGTGTTTGATCATCAAATTAGATGAAAATATATTTGCCTGACATCATGCATGGCAGCAGGACAGTTAAAAGTATTTTGTGGATGTTTCCTTGTGTTTTGATTCAAAATCCAACCTATTTACAGTTGTCTCGCTTTACTAGCTCAATGTAAGTTGCATGTATCACTCGATTATTATCAAATTACTGAATTTTTTTTTGCTAAAAATATAGATTTTCGGGCGTATACGTCAAACCGAAGAAGACTTGGCAAGAAAGAAGGCGTAAGAAACTATATGAAGTTACTGAATCTAAAGCCCGAGGACAACAAAGACCGGAAGAAATGGAGAGAACTGACTCGCTGAAGTGAAGTGGCTAAGAATAATTCCTCAACTCTCTTTCCTCACGTGTTTCTGACTGCTGATTCTGTGCCCGCTTGAATAAATCAGGTGGGGCCTGACTGAGTCACTGTTCATGTAGCTTGGATAAACGCAGCAGCCTGTTGGACCATTGTGGAAACAGTGACGGCCAAAAATCACATTTCATAAACCCCAGAATGTTAAAAATGGTTGGAAATGGAATGTCATGCATGTACGTGTGCTCGCAGGTCCACCCTGAGAAAAATTCACTCCTGCACAGGCTGAAAATGCTGATGCGAGGGAGACGATTTTCCTCAAAACACTGCAGGAAAATATGGCATAAATAAACACTGGCGAGACGCCGCCATGTTATTTATTCCACAGACACAGAGATGAACACTGGGTGTCAACCTACATTGTTTGTATCGTCCAGCAGCTTCCTGAGACACAGAAGTCACTGGAAACCGTGCAAACCCAAGAACTTTCCTGACCACACTAGAACAAATTCAATGTACCAAGTTAGAAACACTCAAAATGTAACACCTCTTCTTTTTTCGTCAACAATACCACATTACCACTGGTAAAAAAAAAAAACTGGATAAAACCTGCTTTGTTTTTGGGTTTTTTAACCAGTGGAAATATGTTGAATCTGCATTCACTCCCAGGTCAAATGATTAATCATAATCTTTATTTTCCACAACAGTGTAAACTTGCTTTTGGCTTCACAAAGTGGTTAAAATAAAAAAGACAGGACCTGCATGAATCCAGGTAAAATGAGGTAAGCTTCACCACAAACATTCATGGTTAATGGCTAGGCTAATGCTAAAACATAAGGCTAATGCTATAATATCCAACTTTATTTAAGACCTTAATTTTGCCACGACACCTAGCAGCTGGAAATGAATGCTTGCTGAGTTAATACCAATTACTCTCATTTCAACAAACAGTTTTTTTCAGACCAGTGAGAATGGAATATAATTTTCCTTCCACTTGTTTATTTTTTGACAATGACACAATTAATGTAATTTCTGGCACAACATTATGATGCCCATTTATCTTCGGGCTGTTAGCATAGCCATTAGCCATGAATATTTGCAGTAAACATTACTTTTTACAACTTTGGACAGACTTATACTTGTCTTTCTTATTTAATGTGCAAGTGAAGTGGCTAAGAATAATTCCTCAACTCTCTTTCCTCACGTGTTTCTGACTGCTGATTCTGTGCCCGCTTGAATAAATCAGGTGGGGCCTGACTGAGTCACTGTTCATGTAGCTTGGATAAACGCAGCAGCCTGTTGGACCATTGTGGAAACAGTGACGGCCAAAAATCACATTTCATAAACCCCAGAATGTTAAAAATGGTTGGAAATGGAATGTCATGCATGTACGTGTGCTCGCAGGTCCACCCTGAGAAAAATTCACTCCTGCACAGGCTGAAAATGCTGATGCGAGGGAGACGATTTTCCTCAAAACACTGCAGGAAAATATGGCATAAATAAACACTGGCGAGACGCCGCCATGTTATTTATTCCACAGACACAGAGATGAACACTGGGTGTCAACCTACATTGTTTGTATCGTCCAGCAGCTTCCTGAGACACAGAAGTCACTGGAAACCGTGCAAACCCAAGAACTTTCCTGACCACACTAGAACAAATTCAATGTACCAAGTTAGAAACACTCAAAATGTAACACCTCTTCTTTTTTCGTCAACAATACCACATTACCACTGGTAAAAAAAAAAAACTGGATAAAACCTGCTTTGTTTTTGGGTTTTTTAACCAGTGGAAATATGTTGAATCTGCATTCACTCCCAGGTCAAATGATTAATCATAATCTTTATTTTCCACAACAGTGTAAACTTGCTTTTGGCTTCACAAAGTGGTTAAAATAAAAAAGACAGGACCTGCATGAATCCAGGTAAAATGAGGTAAGCTTCACCACAAACATTCATGGTTAATGGCTAGGCTAATGCTAAAACATAAGGCTAATGCTATAATATCCAACTTTATTTAAGACCTTAATTTTGCCACGACACCTAGCAGCTGGAAATGAATGCTTGCTGAGTTAATACCAATTACTCTCATTTCAACAAACAGTTTTTTTCAGACCAGTGAGAATGGAATATAATTTTCCTTCCACTTGTTTATTTTTTGACAATGACACAATTAATGTAATTTCTGGCACAACATTATGATGCCCATTTATCTTCGGGCTGTTAGCATAGCCATTAGCCATGAATATTTGCAGTAAACATTACTTTTTACAACTTTGGACAGACTTATACTTGTCTTTCTTATTTAATGTGATTATTGCCTTAAAAATCACTAAATCTGGGTATTCCTGCTAAATTTAGCATAAAAGAGGCTTGCGACACAGAAGTTTTTGTGTCTTTTGTGTTTATGTCTATGCTAATGGATGGAAACAAATGTGCTTCATAGAGAATGATTCAAATGACATTTTAGGTCAAAAACGCCAGTTGGAATGGGGTAGAAATGTTCTTCTTCTAAATTTTTGGCAGTAATGCAAATTCCTTTCATTTTCTGGCACAAAGCTATGACACCCAATCATCTTCTGGTTGCTAGCATAGCCAGTAGCTATCAATATTTGGAGCAAACATTACCTGTTACAACTAGGGACACAGCTTCTTAGTTTTTTAATCTTACTTAATTGTATTTAAAGATATAAGTGTTTTAAATCAGTCACTCACTGCTTGGATTCCTACCTGGATTACTGGGTTTACTAAAGATACTGTGTTTACCTGCTAATTTTAGCACAAAAACACTGAAGTCTTTTCTGAGAGTAAATCCACTGCACCAAGTTAGAAATGCTCAAAATCTAACACATTCTATCAACAATGTGAAAACGACAAAGGGCACGTAAAGAGGAGCCAAAGTGCTTATGTCAAAGGTCAGTGACACGTCCGTGTGAGGCTTCACGTTTCACCTCCCTCTGAGCTCACTCTCTGGGTATTTCCTCTGTGGCCGCTGGACTGTGGTTACCATCACCTGAGAGCGCAGTGGTGCCACTACGTGCAGACTGCAAACATTTAGAGAACCTACTAATCATCCTATGCCACAAAATCCCCCACGAACATGTCGTCATGGCTGCCATTGCACACTCAAATGTGCCCGGGTGAGTCACCAGATTACCACTTCCAGATGATAACGACATCAGCTTCTTTTAGTGGATGGAAAAGCTGAGTGTGTTGATTTTTCAGCCTCTATCCCAGCTTGACTGCAGACGTCTAGACTTCTCCAGACGTGCTGCTCGGCTCTGGAGAATCCTAATCTTTACCTTTAGTGTTTGTAGCCCTCTTATGCAGGAAGTCAGCTAAATGAGTCCGCTCCCGTAATGTAGCGTTGAGGTTGACCTTCCACCGGCCTCACACATCAATTACAACGATTACATGTGCCGAGGGAAAATGACTGCATATGTGGAAAAAGCACTGCTCTACAAAGTAAGGGAAATGTGAGAAGTGAGGTTTGCAGACCTCTGCTGTTTCCTCCTTCTCTGCTTCAGGTTAGAGACTCCAAATGTCCAAATTAGCGACGTCCATTTCATAAACACATATGATTGTGTCCAATCATATGTGCCATGATTTATCGTCTGTCGTCTATTGGAAACATGATTTACAGAACTGACATCATGTTCTTCTGAAGAACATCTGAAACGAGGGATTGAGGCCATTAACTCCTCAGGAAAATGTTTTCTGACGTTATAAATCAAGTGACAAGTCGGCTAATTTTCCCATAGACTTCCATTCAAAGGATTGGACCAGATCAGAGAGAGAGACAGCAGTGGAGAGTTAGTAGGGGTGCACGGTTCCCTCATCATGTTGGAATGTGGATCTGTGAGGCCTGCCCAGTGAGCAGAAAGATAACATTCTGCTCTTAAAGGTCCATCAGCTGCTGACAAGTCCGACAGTTACGAGTGCAACACCTAATAATTACCAGTTAAACTACACTCTCGCTTACACACTTTCACTGCCGGCTATTTACACAGGAGGGATGCGATTGAAAAACAGAGTGGGGATTGGCTTAGTGACTTTAAGTGTATACACAGCAGTTTCCAGACAAATACCAGGAGAGATTTATTATCTAAAAGGGAAACTATGAGCAGTTGTAATCCTTTGAAGGCAACAGTATGATGATGATGATGATGGTGGTGTTTGTGACGGTAGAGGAGCTTTACAAGCAGGAAAGAGGAATTTATAAGGGGGCTGTTATAACTGTTATGATGAGAGTCTGTTATTATTATTATTATCTCACTAAATGTACACATTAACGCACATATTTTCCTTTGCTTGGGAATCTCAATGTTGAGAAGAATTACACAAGAAACCTGCTGATTGGCTCACGAGTAAAACATCTTCTTGAAAGATATCAAAGGTACTTTTACACATGCATCTCTTTAACGGTGCAATGCGTAGGGAGTAGTGACACTGTGTTTCCATCATGGTACGGTACAGTACGGTGCGGTATGGTGCGGTTTGGAATGGGAAAGCCCTGGGTAAGGCTTGCATTTTGACTGAGAACAGTACCTTTACTTGGGAGCCGGGGTGTGGGCTGTGCCCGACGACCACGTAGCTTGACGACAGCCATGAACGGCAACATCGAAGGCGACACAACAGACAACAACACATTTGCCTCGACTTCCATGGGATATTTACACCGATCGCAAGGCAGTGACATGTTTTTCTGTCACCCAATGTTCTGACTGTCATGGGTGGAGCTACCCTGACCATACTCATATACCATTTTACTCTGGTTCGCCAAGGGAAGGGTACCAAAGATTGGAACAGTTGGGTTATTTTGGTACTATTCCTAATGGAAGCACAAAAAATACATACTGTACTGAACTGAACTGTTTACTAGGAGGACTACAGAGGCCTTGACATATCAGAAAGTATGTCCTATGTTTGCTTAGCGGGCTTCTGTATCAAAAAAAGGACCTTGCTTTACAGTTGCACACTAAATTATGGGTAGTATATCCAATTTCTTCCATAGGTCATAATGCGGCCCTCTACAAAACTTGATGAAAACCAGTAGAGTAGTGTTTGAGCAGTCCTGCTATCACACTGACGGACAGACAAAGCTTTTAGGAAACAGCGAGCAGGTTTACCTCGACATGGTTGGGCAGAGTGTTGACAAATTTAAACCCCGGTATCCTCTTGTCGCTGCAGACCACGCCTACATCTTCGGTGTGCTTGCAGTCGGATATACCGATCCCGTTTGACGGACACAGCGCCAAGGTCCTCTCTTTGCCGGTGCAGTGGAGATTGTCGAACCAGATGGGTCCTAACACAGAGAATTTTAAATGTTTAAAAACAGAGAGATTATTTAGTGATTCCATGAGGGGAAGATTTTTCTCTTAAGTGATGGAAAAAAAGCAGCTTGAATTGGAAAATCAATGATTTCAATGAGTCCTTTTTTCATAATATGACAAATCAGTCGTGAATTAAGAGATCATGTGCAGGGGTTCCATGGTGTAAAAACCCAGATACATTCAATTGCCACTTAATTAGGTACACCAGTTCAACTGCCAATCATGTGGCATTTAAGTCAGTGCAGTGAGGCATGTAAACACGCTTGAGAAAGGTGGGTGTTAGTAAAGAAATCCTACATTTGTTACAATCTTCCATCTCACCATTAGAAGCCATTCATTCTGACACACAAGAGATTAAAGAGTACTGTGTACATAATTAAGAGGGAATAATACATTGCTTTACTTTACTCACCTTCTCCTTTCCCATATTTGGAGGATGGCGACCATGAGACGGCCTCCACGTAGCCCAGCTCGCGACACACCACCTGAGCGGCGTGCGTGCTGAAGTCGTCGTCACACACGGTTCCCCACGCGCCGTTGTAGAAAACTTCCACGCGGCCCTCGTTGTGCTTCCTCTTATCTCCGGACAGTCGGAGCTGGATCCTGGGTGTGTCCGGCGACAGCTCTGGGGCAGTGTACTGCTCCTGCTCTGGCTCTGGGTAGCCCAGCGGGTAACCCAGGTGCTCATACTGGGCCTGGGTCAACTTGAGCAGCACTAGGAGAAGGACGGCGCAGTGGGGCAGGTGGTGGGAGGCCTGCATTTTGGTTGGCTCTGTTGAAAAAATGGAGACAGCGCGATCATGAAGAATATTTGGTGGGAGCTTCAGATGGTTGATCGCAACGTTACGTCCAATGTGAGAACAAGAATGAAAGGGAACCCGTACGCCGGGCACACAGGTTTACATCCAGGTTTACATCCAGGTTTTTGACCTGATTTTGATCGACCTATTACATTTTAGATTTACTTGTATAGCGCCTCAAGGCATCTCAAGGCACTGTACATAGTAAAGCTAAAACCTTTACAGTATTATTGAGAGAAGAGAAATCCAACAGTTCACACAATGAGCAAACACTAGGCATCATCAGAGAGTAAGAAATCTCTGACAGAACCAGACTCAAAAATATGCGGCCATCTGCCTAGACAGGTTGGCGTGAAAGGAAAAATGGAGGAGTTGCTTCGTCCAAAATCTTTGTGAGCATTCTCCAAGAGTCATTGAATCGGTAGAAATTGAAGCCTTCAGAATTGAGGAAACTTCTTTAAATGACATTCACCTATAAGTCGGAGCGCAGAATGGCTCAGTTGGTAGAGTTGTAGCAACCCTGGTTTGATTCTACCCCTGGTCCTTTGATGCGTGTCTTCCCCCCATCACGCTACTCTATCCTATCCAATTAAAGGCAAACAGCCCAAAATATATCTTAAAAAAGGAAAGAAATCCACAAGTCTTTAACCTTTATGACTTTCAAACAACTCTTGATTGACAATTGTCAAAAGCCAAGACAGCCTGCAGGGGCATAGTGTGAGCTAATTACTTGTTAGGTTTGGCTTTACATCATCTTTACTTGTGCAGTGTGATATGAAAATTAAACACAATTTCTAAAATTGTACAGTATTTGTCCAGTTTAAAGCCACAGTTTTAACTCAACTTCAACATAATTAGTTGTCTATTGTCGTCTATCTGGTGTTACCAGGCGACATTACCGCGCTGCACACAGAAAGTGATTTTATGTCAGATGAGGCAAACACCCACATGGCGCTAGTAAAGTGAGACGATGACAAACAGGTTTCAAAGCATCCGTGAAAAGTTTCTCTTTCTCTTGCTTAAAGAAACCCAGTCGTTCAGCAGTTCATGGGGGTAAATGCCACTTGTCCCCGCCCACCTCTACTCTGCTGCTGTATGCACACAAACGCTCCCTCAGTCAGGGCTGATAGTTTAGCTTGAAAGAGCCTGTTCTCAGATGAAGGACGCAGCAAACAAATAATGTCACATCATTTGTGTTCACGGATAATAACATCAACATCAACAACAACCAGCAGGTTACACACTGCAGCTTTAATTTGAGACTGCGATATACAACAGTCACGTCACTGGTCACTGTGACTTATCCTCTGATCATCATAGAGAAACAGACACTAACAGTGTGACATAACAACAACGTCCCACAGAAAGACACTGATGTGTATGTCTGTGCTGCTGCTCCTTCAAACCTCTACAGAGAGAAAAAACACCCGGCAGGAGCCTCGACTTTAAAGTATGCACACAACTGAACGCACGCACTGGCTCTTCAAAAACACACAGCTGTGTTTCTGCAAGCAGTCGAGTGATTAAAAACCTCAAATCTCTCTGCTTTTGTGTGAAAAACATCTGGCAGGCGACAGTCGTTCAGCTGCAGCGTTTCCACTTCCCCTCGTTGTAACGTGGCACTGGTTGCACAAGCTTGAAACGTTACAGTGGTGAAGCCCCTCGGCCTCTGGGACTGTGAACACTGTGTGTGTGTGTGTTGGTGTCCATGTGTTGTCACGAGGAAAACACTGAGGTTCAGCTGAGGTTGTGTAGATCAGAGAGGATCAACTACTGCAAGGTGGAGGATGAGAGCAAACCAAATTCTTTGTAATTTCTTGGTAAGAAAAGATGAAGCTGGAGCTACTTCAACAATTAATCAATCAGAACGGCACATTCAGGATGTTCTGACCCCATCTTCACCCCTCATTTGTGCGCCTCTAAAGTCCAAACCCTGAAACCGGAAACATCTGTTGCCTACAGGAACACCAACACATGTTTTTGTGGTAAAAACAACAACAATTATTTTTCAAATTAAATTTAAATCCTGGCTCAGCTGTGCTTTGTAAAAGAGTTGGGAAGCCATATTGTGGCCTACATATGTATAAATATGTATATTTAGTTCATATAGAGTATATAAGTCCCACCTGCTGCTGGAGGGGATGAACACTGGCGGAAAAGGTCAAAATGTCACGTTATAAGAATGTCAGCAGCTTCTCTGCACAGACACAGAAAACTGTTTTCTCCATTCAAAATGTCCTTAAACAAAGTGCGAGAAAAGTTATTTTAATAACTGTAATCGTGCAAGAATTAATAATGTATTAATCTATTACGAATTTAAAGCTGGAGTGTGTAACTTGTGGTCATTTGTTGTTGTTGTTTAGGGTTGTAAAAATTATTCAACATTTTCAGGTAAACAATGATCAACATTTTCCCGCATTTTCTGGAATTTCACGAACCAAACAAGTGCTGGATTAATCGAGAAAATGATCGAGAGATTAATCGACTATAAAAAAAACCCACAATTATTAACACTATCATAACTGACTGAGGGAGGGAGCATTTGTTTGTGTTTATACAGCAGAAGAGCAGAGTAGGGGCGGATGGGGACAAGAAGTTTTGAGCACTAGAATTCATTTTAGTAAAAGCTGGTTGACATTTTACACTATTTCCTGCACTTTAAAGACCAAACAACCAATAAATCAATCCAAAAAAATCAACAGATTAATCAACTATGAAAAAAGTCATTAGTTGTTGTTATAAATATCTGCGGTCAATGCCAATTTTGTCTAATAATGTAACAGGTCGAGGTCGGATGATGTGGATTTATGAGAAAAATACGCATTTTGTGTCCACGCTGCGTATTTTTAAATAAAAATTATGCATAAACTCAATATAAATGTGTTTAACAAACACATAAAACAGGTTATCCAACAGTTTCTACAAACAAAAAGTGTGTAATTGCATAAATAAGGAGTAACCTGCCAATTATTCCTCTTGATCATTAAAAATGGCAAAAATTCTGCATTATAAATCAGTCAATTCCAAGTAATGCAAGCTCAATCTACTGTTGAATCCATCAAATCCTCGTTGACGTGAAAGTGTAACATTTGTTTGACCAGGTGATCAAACCTCAACATCACCAACCACAAAGCAAACTGTGATGATCAGCTGGTTAAGTTTCATAGATCAATGCCATGCTCAGACTCAGTGTGCTGCTCTTATGTAATCCAGAAAAACTGCTGCAGAATCGCCTCATCACTGGCTTTGACTTTAGGTTCAGTGAGATTATTTCACTGCATTTTAAATGTACTTGTTTGTACAGCACTCTTGTCAACTGAGGTTGTTGCAAACTGCATACACTTTAACTTAATTTACCATAGAAGAGTAATGATAACATGAACGTGAATCATGCACACACAATTTATTGTCCAAAAAAAACACACACACCCTCCACCATCCTAATCCTACAACAGATTTAACGAACCAGACGATCATGATGTAACCATTAAAACAACAGCACAGTAAAAAACACCAGGGCTGCAACTATAATCATTATTTTTTATAGTCGATGAATCAGTGTTTGGGTCATAAAATTGTGAAAAAAAGTTTCTCACAAGATGTTCTCAAAGGTCTTTAAAAAATATGAACTTTTCCCTTTTTTTGTTTTTGTTATATGGAGCAAAGAAACCCAGAAAATATTCACATTTAAGAAGATATAAAAAAAGTGAAAAAACACTCAAATCAAGCATCCAAATAGTTGATAATGCAGTTTTAAAAACACACTCATCACTTCTACAACAATAAGAACAGAAAGAGAAATAACTCACTGTTCTCCTGCTGCAGTTCAGTCAGGACCGTCTCTCTCTCTCTGCAGCTTCACCGATAACTTTCACTCCCTCTCATGTTAATCTGAACCAGGCTCTTCAGCTCTGGCACCGCCCACCTGATGCTCTGGTTCCGCCTACCTGACGCCCACTTTCACCATGACATCACCGGGACGTGGAAGAAACAGTCCCTAAAAAACAACAGGAGAACAGTAGTTAAGTGAAGCTGTCATGCTGCTTTCAAAGACTGTTTGAAAGTTGGGACACTTTTTGATTAATGGAGAATTATGAATTAGACACAGGAAGGGATTTAAGATAAGATAATCTTTCATTCCTCCCACATGGGGACATTTGCAGTGTTACACAGCTTCAACATAATTCTACGCACAACGTAGAAAAGTACAAATAAGATAAGAAAATAAATATTATTAAATACTATTAAGTATGTACAAGGCAACAAATGATAACAAATATAAAAAGAATAAGAATTATATAAAATATATATAAAAATACTTACATCTGTGTAACAGTTTGATAAGAAGAAACTGAATAGAAGTAGATAACAATATACAGTAGATTCAACCACTGATTATTGGTCTAAAAAATAAGTCAAGTGTAATTATAGTATTAAAGATGCAGTGATTTGATGGTTAATTGGCAGAATTTGAAGATACTACCCATAACCATGTTTGTACATGTGTGTAATCATCAATCATGTTAAAATAAAGGAAATATTTGGTTTTTGTTTAGTTTCTTTTACACGTACCTTGTCTTGTGTTTCATTTCAGAGGGCAGCCATCATCTTGCGTCACTGTGTTTCTACCACAACACAGACAAATAAATCAGCCAGTGTGTGTTTTTTAGTGTGTTTGAGGCATGACTTGAGTAGCTGCAACTAACGATTATTTTCATAATTGATTCATCTGTAAGTTATTTTACATGAATCATAATTTGGTACATATGAAAGTGTTGATCAGTGTTTCTCAAACCTGCAAATTATGATGTTTTCAAATGTCTTGTTCTGTCCACAAACCAATTTCTTTGTTATATGGAGTCAAGAAATCAGAAAATATTCACATTTAAGAAGCTGAAAAATCACTTAATTATTTTTAAAAACACTCCAATAGTTGGTGATGGAGTAATCAAACAGGTTAGCGCGGGCTAACAGCTAGGGCTTAGTTTTCAAGGTTTACGCCTCAAAAAACCAGAACAAACATGTTTAAATTTTTTCCCTACATTTCTTATTACACAGAAAATCAATTAATGCAGTTATGCCTTATTCCTCAATATCCTTTAATATTTTTAGTTGAATGCTAATAGTAGGTAGCAGTTTAATAGCCGTTTGCTAGCAGCGCTGATGATTTTCTTCTTCTCCTGTTCTTACAGACGAAAACAACAGGCATGACATTGTTTTCAGATTACTTGGAGTATAAGGAACAGTAATTATGTCTTTTATTCATGAAACATCACGTAATAGGAACGGAAAAGTTGAAAAAATATCTCAAAAAGAGACATTTTGTACCAGAATATGAAGCTCAAATATACAATTATAACAATTGTTCATCAATTTTGTTCAAAGCAAACAAATAATACCACACATTTCTTACCTTTTCCATACGTGTGTACATGGGTGATACAACCTGCGGGGCATTTAGCAATACTGAATTAAATACTATAAAATTAGCTTTAGTCTACAATGGTGGGCCATTCTAAGGCAAGATAACAGTGTTGTTTCTCTCATTCGTTAAACTGCTTTTCACCCTCAGAGCGCAACATTAAGACGCTGATTAAGTGTTGTTGGATTTTAAGTGATTTGGGAAACCATAATTAAGATAATTGGAGTATGCACTTTGCCTCATTTTATGAATGAAAGATGATGATCAAGGATTCAAAAGTGAAGAGGCACAAATGCCCAATCAGGACTGTGTTAACACGTGTGGTGCAATAGAGATGCCTTGTTAATAATTATAACCTGATACACGAGCTAATACCACACTTTACTTGTCATCCTTTCCTTTATCTTTTCTGAAACTTTTCTGAAACTGTACATAAATCATAATCATACATACATGACATTATTTGTCATTATAGGGATAAAGACCTCAACTAGACTGGACTTGACTCTGCTGCCACCCTGTGGATGACGGGACATTTCCACTTCATGTAGAAATCTGTGATTTAAGAGCTATCTATTATTCATTTATTTCAGCAGGATAGATTCTATGTAAAGCAGCAATAATTATTACACTTGATTCCCAAAGGTTTAAAAAGTCTACTATTTAAACAAAAAGTGATGTTTTTAAGTGTGTTGCATGCTTCAATTTCCAAATTAATGTTTAACCAATAACATTTGTCAAAGAAAACCAGCCTCACGTCACCTGGATCTACAGGAACCAAATCAGGTGACGGACAACTGAGCGCTAACTGACGACAACATCCTTTGTGGTTCTCATGGGCCGACAAAGGGGCGGAGTGAGCAAAAGTGAATCTACCTGTGACACCTGATGTCGGTGGATTCACACGAACTATAGTATGTTGATCTCAGTGGTGAAAACTTCCTCTCACCTTCATTCTACTTCTGTGTTTTGTTGCTTTGACACACAAAAGAGCTTCAGTCACAGTCTTGTAGACAATCATCAGTTCCTGAGGTCACATTCTAAAGGTTCACGTTAACATTTGTGTTTGTTTTTGACTCACATTTTCAAAGGTAGCACCATAAGATCTTCAAAAGTGAAAATCCAGAACTCCAGAAGTGAAATGTTTGCATTTACACTCACTGCCATGTTGTTTTTGCTTTCATTATATTTGCAGGGAGACGATAAAAGCCCTTCCTGTGTTTCCCTCCAGACCTAATTAGACGCTTTTTGTGCATTTATAACCTAATGTTGGGAGAGAAAAAGAGAGCAAAACTCTCAAAGACTAGAGAAAGTAGAAAACAAACAAAAATTTGAATTTCCAGGTGTCTAAAATGTAAAATTTTACATTTAGGTGTGATTAGGTGTGACTCAAATAAGACATTGGAAAATACCTTCTTCTTCAAAGTATAGATTTTTATTTTACTTTGTTGGGGCAAACAAAACAATATTAAATATAATTCCAAATAAATATTTACAGACTTAAATCATTCTCGCATTATCTCAGGCTTGTGTAATCTGTAATTTCCTTCATTCATTCACTCATTCATTAATTTTCTTCATGAAGCAGTGGCTGTGGGGAGAAAGCAGATCAGGATTAAGACAAAATGTTGGATTAAATTACATCTTTTTTTAATACATCTCTTTAAATGCACTGAAAGTCTCACCGTGTACACCGTACTCTGCTGCCGAGAGTCTGGATGCTGCCACTGCTGGTTGGACAAAATCTTCAGGACAATTAAACCAAAAGCCACAATGAGAACGCCTAATGAGTTTGCATACAAAGCCTCAGGTGGGGAACTCGAGTATGGAAGACTTCCGTTGGTGTTTCCTTTACTGTGGGAAGAGAGATCGGAGAATCATTAAGTGTGAAGCTGGAAATTGAAGGTGTGACGTTGAACGTTGTCAGGTGATAATGCCCCACGAGATGGCCGTCAGTTAGAGGAAGAAAGAAATCAGAATCCCATCTTCCCATCAAGTTTTGGGAGATTCAGTGGTACTAAATTTTGCCTCTTGTTTTCACCTTAGGGGGCGCCACAGAGCCCTTGAGCAACACAGCCAGACCTCCATGCAAAGTTTCAAGAGTTTTTATGCACGTTAACCTCCTTAAAAATGACCCCAAAGCCACAGATAGTATCATAATCTGAAGGATAACAATAGTCAATCAGTGTTTCGTCTTCACTTACAGAGAAAAGAAGAGTTTCTCGTTGATTCCAGAGATGCAGGCAGCGATGCTGAGCAGCATTATGATTCCACCCATCCACACGTGGGCGGGTTTCAGGAGTTTGCGTAGCGACACGGGGGAGCAGGGCAGGAGGAAGCCGGCCACACCCACCACCCACTAGACGGACAAAAGAAACGGACATCCAAGAAAAGGCTGAACATCTCTGCTCTCTGCATTTCATTGATAAGGAATAAGTGATTCCATTTAGTACACATGTATACCTGTGTGGCGAAAAGCGCGGTGGCAGCAATGCCGATCCAGCTGTGAAGGGAGTAGAGGTTGGGAATACGTTTGGCGTTGTGGAAGTCAAACACGGCAGAGAGTCCAAGGATTGACAGGATCAAGGCGGCGAGCATCAGCACGGCGTGGAGGATCTTCCAGGGAAGTTTATTCTCACCCCAGGTCAGAGGGATGCGGTACAACACAGCACCTGCAGGGGGAGGTGCAACAAGAAAGTTGAAATTATTTAGTGTTGCAGTGAAGTCGGATTTTCGAAGTTCCTCGTAAGAAAATTTGAATGGAACGTCCACTTTTAAAGGCCCATTTATACTCAATTTTCGTCTGTTTTATGTCCATCCCAAATGTTATCGCTATTACACAATACTTCCTCTAGAGGGCAGTGCCGAGTGCCAAGATGCAAAATTCAACAATAATCAGATAAACAAACAACAAACAGACAGAAACACAAGTGGATTTCACAGCAGTGGAATGAAAGACCACTGAACGTCGTCCCATTAATGGAGAATATTTACTCTTTTGCTGTCGTCGATGTTGACGAACAATATTTCCATCGTGACTTTTGACAACGTGTTTCGCCGGATAGCCCCTCGAATTAAACATGCTGTTTCAGTTGGTTGTAAAATCAATTTATATGCAGCAATTTCAGAAAAATTTAAAATAATGATACATTTAAGAGTGTAAAATTAACTTCTATACTTCTTGGCCATACAGTCAGGCCTGTATAGTATCCCAGGAAGCTGTATATTCTATGCACAACTTTTAATGACAGTAATCTGATGCATAATGATGACAGTGCCCTGCATATTTGAAGTGGGTTGACTTGAAAGGTGAATTGGTGCATTTAAAATGTTAACAAATACCGTCTCCTTAGAATAAAGTGAACTAATCCCAGCGTACCCATCACAACCATCTAAAAGAGAGAACTAGATACTTCCTACTGGCTGTTCATCTCTTGCTCTTCACCAACCATGGACATAATAAACTATAAAGTCGTCTGCATAGAGTTACACAACTACGCTTTTAAATGTAGTTTCATAATTATCTACACACACTATGTCACCGCAAAGAAAGCAAACTAAATGGTTTTTAACCACGCCATTAAAGAAGGAAGTCAATTCTAGACGTGTATTATATTATTATAGGGTCACGTGTGGTGTAATTATCGCCTGTGTGCAGACACACACGTGTGTGTTTTATTACTCTGGTTGGTTTGACCTGTCCAGGTTGAAAGTGGATGGAATTTATGATGTCACAAAACTCTACACAACAGTAACAATGATGACAGATCAGCAATGAGTCCGAACTGCTACAACCAGTTTCACGAAATCACCAAGAGACTCACGATTGCATTTTCTCAGGAAACGCAGAAAGCACATGTTCTCGTTCACAACAGACATTTAAATGATGCCAAATCTCGGCTGGATTACTGTAATTCTCTATGTCTGTCCAACAACTGCAGCTAGTCCAGAACGCAGCCCGCCGCTTCCCCTTTTGACAGGAAAAGAGACCACATCACACCTGTGTTGCTTCTCCCTCCACTGGTTTCCCATTTTGTTTTAGGATTGATTTTAAAATGTAATTGTTGGTTTTTAAAGCTTGTAATCGTATCTCTCTGAACTGCTTCTTCTTCTTCTTCTTCTTCTTCTTCTTCTTCTTCTTCTTCTTCACACCCCATCCTTTTAGATGTGCCAAAATCCCGATAAATCCCGGGTAATTGGGTGCCTCCAATTCAGCAGTCAAGCTGTGGACATACAAAGCTGGGACGGGCCTCTTTGGAGCCTGTGAGCCACTGAGCGGTGTGTTTTCTCTGTGCAGCTTGGGAAACTGTGTGTTTTCTCCACTCAACCTTTTTCTTACTCTTACGTGTGATACTTTATCCAGTGGAGAGAAAACAGGGTGTATTTTCACTTGGTTTGATCTGGCTGTTTAAGTTAATGTTGTCTTTCCCTCTGTTGTGAGCCGGTCAGCTACTTTTGGCGCTAATTCATTGTAAATAAACTGATTGCCTCTGCCTTTCTTCTTTTAAAAATATTCCGAGGTTAGTTATACGTTGTTACTCCCCTCATCCCCTGGACTTCACGGGGACGTCACAACTTTTAAAAGACCCACCTCTTCACCTTGGCTTTCACTTCAGGAGAAGAAGCGTCAAACCCTGCACACTTCTACCAAGTATCATTGGTAGAAGTCATTTTTAAAACGGCAATGTAACCAAATCCAAGCCACGCAGGAGTGAACAAATGCAACAATTCTGCCTTTCTTTCACCTCTGGAGTCAGATATCATAATAACATAATAGGAAATTAATCTGTCTGTCTGTCAACTCCTTACCAGCTAAGCTAACGAGGCCGATTTTCTGTCTCAGTCTGTTCCTGACCATAAATAATACATTATAAAACTGAAGTTGTGGGCCGTATAAAATCCGACCGCGGGCCGAACTTTGGACATGTCTGACATGGATTTTTACCATTTTATTATTTCATTTTTTCTTTATTGATTTTATACCTTGTTGCTGTGCCTTTAACTGTTTAAAGCACATTGTTTTTAAATGTGCTGTAGAAATAACGTTGACTTGACAACATAATCAATGAGGGGTTTTGAGGATGAAGGTTCACATACAGGACATAGAACTGATCTAGAACCACATACTAAAGTCACATCAACATAAAAAACAAAAACAAACCAGTTTTATCCAGTTTTATCTTTCTAAAAAGGCTCTGACCTCCTGGTGTTTGAGCTTATTTTGCATGAAACAAGTAACAAATCACTGAGGTGTGACACACACACACGTGACACCTCCAAGAAAAGCTGCAGTGTGTAATTATGTCACTTATAACACTGTCAGAGGGAAGAACAGAAGTGAGAAACAGAAATGAAACTCTGCGACTTTAAAGTATCTATGGTTACCGGTCCGATAAAGTGAGTTTACACCTTTTAAACTTGGATTTTACTAAGTATTAAGTAATAATAAAAAAAAAAAAAAAAAAAAGAGTCACTTACCCATGCCGTACACCACCACCAGGCCTGTGACCATCAGGACCGGGTGCCAGTTGAACTGCAGGGCGGAGCCGTCCCAGGCGAAGCCGCCGCGCCACTGGCTGTTCCACACACACACGCACGCCACGCAGGCCACGCCCAGGCCCAGACACAGCAGGTAGCACATGTAGAAGACGACGATGGACCTCATCGTGGGGATGATTTCAAGCTAAAAAACAAACATGAAATCAGAACAAAAATAAATAAATAAACAATCAAACAAACAAACAAACAAACAAACAAACAAAGAGAGCAGGGAAGTGTAGAGTGATATGTTGACGAACAGCAAGCACCGGATGCTACTATTTAGATTTTACCATTTTATTATTTTATGTTTTTACTTTTTATGTTTTTACTGATTTTATGCTTTTATGTCGCAGTGCCTTTAAAAGCACTTTGGTTGTTTTTAAATGCGCTCTTGACTTGACATGGTTCCTACAGCTTAAAACTGACCTTTCTCAGTGGGTAAGTTTTGTTTTTGTGTGTCTGTGGAGACATTCACATGCTGCAAACACCGTGAGGAAAGGTGGAACCACAACAAGCGAGACTAACAACAGTTACACACTGGAGTTTTAAGGTTTTAAAGTGAGATTCAAGACTATGACACCAGGTTCACACTGGACACGCATCTAGCTCACGTGTGTGTGTGTGTTCACAACGGCTGAAATTCACCCGTTTATATCCCAATTTATCTCTTACATGATCCGTATTACATGCTTAAAATACAGTAATTACCTTCCATGTCTTTGTCTTTTTTTAAATGTTACACGAAGGATAGATTTACATGTGGTAGAAACAATGTCATTATTATTATAAATATGTTCAAATTCTGCAATAACACAAATAAATAGGCTTAAAATGAAAGAAGAAGTGTTCAAAATAGAATGTTGTCAATTTCCATGGATTCAATAAAATAAATATGTTGCCAACAGCAACTTATGATGATATCCAAAATCTAAGAAGACATCTTATCTCATGTCATGATATAGATATAATTATGAATACATTGTCAGTTGTAAGTCAACATCACCATCAACCGTGTGAACAATGTGGAACGTAGTGTCTATCTCAGAGGGGTTAGGGATTCATTTGACCTTATGATCGTCTTGAAGATTAGAGCATAACAAAAATAGAATTTGGCAGTTTTTCCATTTCTTGCCGCACATGTGGATCCACCATTGTGTCACATTTGAGTCACAAAATACACCGTGACTTGAACACATTTCCTGTTTTCTGGTTTCTGCCATGCGGAAAAATCTTGGTTTTCCGTGTCATCCATTCATCTCGTAAGACTGTTACAACAGACTGTTGGTTCCACTATAATCAGTGAGTTGTATATATATATCTCTTTAAAAAAAGGAACCAGTTACAACATCAGAAAGAAATCATAACATCCCAATCCTACTTCCCATAATTTAACATTTTTAAAGACTTTTGAGGATTATTTATGTCATTTTTTTTTTTTAGATGAATGATTTTAAGAATGCACCCACCAGGCAAAAGGAACTTTTAAACAGTTTAACACATTCATCATTAACTCATGATTACTTTTTAAGGTGAATCAGTTTAATATAATGTAAATAAGTCTAGTTCTATCGAGGAGCAAAGAGTACAAGTACAAAGTAAGTCAAAGCTATTGATTGTTCGTTAAAAAAAGCATTATGATGAATGAGTAGACAAAGTTTTGTTGTATAGTGTCAATAACAATACACATCTTATCCTAATTTTAGGACTGCAATGATTTATCAACTATTTATCAGTTACTAAATGAATCATGAACTATGCTGATAATTAATAAATCGCTCTTTTGCTTCATATAGTGAAGAAATCATTAAAAGAAATTCACATTTTTGGTTTTTAGAAAAAACAAAACATTTTTTTTATGGTTTGGGAAACACAGATCAACATTTTCTGACGTAAAAGTGATTTCTGAAAATAATGACAATAATCAGCCCTACGTATTATTAAGGTTTGGTTTAAGGGTCGTCAGAAACAAGCAGAATGGTGTGAGACACCTTACCTCGAGCACGGCAGCTGTAAAAGTAAGAACACTTCCTTACTCTGCAGACCTCAGCTGCTCACCATGCACATGTCACTGATTTACCTCATGACTCTCTTTCTCTTTCGACCATGAGCCCACACACACACACACACACACACACACACACACACACACACACACAACCACACACACACACACACACACACACACACACACACACACACACACACACACACACACACACACACACACACACACACACACACACACACACACACACACACACACACACACACACACACACACTCAGTCACTCAGTCACTGCTCACTCTCACTCTCACTCTCACTTCGTGATTCTCCTCCACTTCTGCTGAAGTCTCACTTCCACATTGGGCAGCAGTAGCAAGGTGTGTGAGCGGGAGGAGGCAGTGTTGTGGTGATGGTGGTGGGGAGGAGGAGGAGAAGGAGGAGAAGGAGGAGGGAACCTCCTGCTGCATCTGCTGCCTGCAAATAAGCAAATGTAATGTTTCAGAACATATTTAACTGTTAAATTCTCTTCATATCTTGTGACAGAGTCAAGGCTTCTTTGAACTCTGTCCAGACTCTACTCATAAAGAAATAAACACACACACCTTTTTTAATTTTTTTTATTTGACCCACTTATGCCTATATGTACAAATATTTGTTTAAAATACATTAATCGTAGGGCTGCAATGATTCATCGATAACTATTTTGATAATTAACTGGTTTAAGTGTTCCCTTTCAATAATTAAAACAAGTTATCCAATTTCTCAGCTTCTTAAATGTGAATATTTTCTGGTTTCTTTGATCCAGAAATCATTAAAACTGAATAAAACAACATGTTCTGACATAACGAAGCATTTCCGATCAATGACGCAGACTATGTATGTAAGTGAGTGAGTTCACTTTCCTATACAGTCTCATCGTGAATCGGCACAATTTCAAACAATGACTTTGAAAGACCCCGTCACTGGCAGAACAAAACACACAAACCGATACGAGTCTAACTGGTTAACACGCTCATTAGGACATACATGTCACATGTTTAAGAAGCATAAGGTCACACCACAAACCATGAACAGCCAAAAACACTTATTTCTTTTTTTTTACTCATGTCATATGTGAGAAACAGTATGTAAGGGAGCTTAAATCTAACTTTATATGTATGTGTGTGAGCTTAAATTGCTTGTTTTATTCAATGATGACTTGTACAGTCTGTCACAGTTGCATAATGAACACAATTTGAACACTTCTCATAATAATATTTGTGTAGAACCTCTACAAATGTGTTTTGGTTTTTTTTTCTGAATTGTTAGAAACCAATAATCACATTTCAGATGAAAATAATGATATTTAGGTTAGTTTTTACTGCTGTAAAAAATCACAAACTGGTCGAACTCGATCCAAACTGTCTGTAAAAGTGAAATGAAGCCACAATACATGATACATTTTAAAAGACTAATTTGCCAACATGCTTATTATAACACAAATTTCACATGTTTAAGTAGCACAAAGTCGTGGATTTCATTTAAAAACTCACTATTTTCCATCTTTAGGTTGATCCAATTGAAAATAAACAGCCTCAATGTACAAAAATATAACATTTTTACCTTCATTTTAAGGTATTTGAGGTCCCTTTTAGAAAAAGATTGGTGGCTACACAGTCTTTATGAACAGACATGGGACAAATTTGACCACAAAAAGCCCGTGTAATATAAAATGGTGGCACCTTCACAAAACAATAAATACAATTACCAAAATAATGTTATTCAAGGTATTTTGCCACTACTATCAAACAGCCGAATAGTGCATAATGGTTAAGCGAACTTAAAACCAAACTTTGACCCAGAAACCACAACGCAGTATTTGTTTGTTCAAGAAGCGTGACCTTAAACTGCCTGTTTTTTCATTGAAGACTCGTATAGTCCGTCGTCCTTCACCGTGAAGCGCTCAAACACGTCGTTTCTCGCTGGTCACACAGACTGTTCGTTTTTTTCATAATAAACGACTATATTCGAACACTTCTCATAAAAAACAGAATGATATAAATAACTTTAAACCACCACCTCTGTGCTCCCGCCGCCGTCAGCATCAGCCACAACAACACACTTGAGTCTTATCTACCTGAGCTAACATGCTCTTTAAAGACGTATATGTCGCTTTTTTAAGGGACGTAAAGTCGTATAACTTGTTTAAAATCACTCCACATAAAAACGCCGGAAGACGTTTGACATGTAGAGGAAAAAAAACGTATTTTACGGGGAGAAGACACTCAAACCAGGAAGAAAACTTTTCAATCTTACCTATAACCCACTTCCTTGTTGACAGCGCAAGGCCTTGTGGGAGATGTAGTTCTTCCCCGTCACCTGCGTGTTTCAGCCTCAGGTGACGGGTTATTATTAACGCTATATCTGATTACATGCGTCTGTAAATATGTAATCTGTGTAATGTGATATTACTGCTGCTACTTTCTCCAGCATTCGTGATAAATGTTGAATACACCTGAAAAAATAAGCTATTTTTAAAAAAAATGAATGATGTAAAATTCAGCTGTGTATTTCTGAATCAATATTATTTTTTTCATTAAAAAAAAATCCTGCGCTCATCTCTGAATTACTGAGATATTTTCATGTCTTTTTTCAAATGAATAAGAGAATTATTTTCATGAAAATCTAATTTTCTGCGCTGTTTTTCCCCCGATTCACTAAATAAAACAAGAACATCTTTTATTCCCCTCTTGTTAGACATGTCCTGCTTCTTTAGTTTAATCCAGTTTTGATTTGTTTAAGGTCTGACACACTTGAGGTTTCTCACTTAGTCAGATTTGACCTTTAATGAATGTGTCATGTGTACCTTATAAAGTGGCCCCTTAGTGTTTTCGAGGAAAATAAACCAGAGAGAGGAAGAGGAAGAGGAAGAGCAGAAATCTGTTGTGTTTCAGCTCCACCTAGAGGCAGCTGTGGTCACTGTCTCTTCAGGACGATTTTAAAGGACACATGAAATTAATATGTGTCGATATTGTAAGATATGTGCTGTTATTAAGAGATATTTACAAGGGGTAGGATTAAAAAAAAGTGTATATAAGTCCTAGTTTTTTAATATTTAGTGTATATTATATATTTGCTGCGACTTATTTCTTGCAATATTATGAATATATTTTCTTCCAATTTACATATGTTTTGTTGTAATATTTCAAAAAAATCTTTCATATTGTGACTTTTTTCCTGGTAATCTTACAACTTTCTTTATTATGACTTTATTTTCTTTCTATTTCTATGAAGCTCAAATATGTTTTTCTTCAGTTTGGCTCTAATACTCCAAACATCATACACAAGGGCAGTTATAATAAAAAAAAAATAATACAATAATAATAATAATAATAATAATTATTATTATTATTATTATTATACTGAGGGAATCCCACTGAAAGTGACATTTAGACATTTATTATTAAAGCTGCTGCAGAGAGTGAGTGGAATGAACCATTCAGCCCCGCAGACTCAAACTGACTGTGATGTCACACTGATCTACTGCCGCTCGGAATAAAGGGGGCCGACGTTGTGCCTCACCTTTTTTTTCCCCCTGAGAAAGTAATCCCGGATTCTGTCACTGTGACCTATTCTACCTTTGTACCATTCATTTTCCTCAGCAGAGTCTTTTACGTGAGTGTAAGAAATCCAGGCCCCAGAACCTCCTCATTTACAACAAAGCAGGCAGAATATTTCACACTTCCTCCTCCTACAGCTTCATATTCTAGATCTGGAACTTAGGTGAAAAAAAGTCAAATTAAATGGCTTTTTTTATGCCCTCCTTCACAAACGCTGATGAACAGAGCTCTTGGCGTGTGAAGCTGTTTCATGTCCTTCGCACTCAAGTGATCATCATCGCCGCTTTCATCAAAATCAGCCCCCATTCACTGGAAATTACACATAAAAAAAGTACCCAGCATGCTTTTGGAGGAGCACTCGCGAGGGGGAAATGCAGCACGGGCAACCATTTTGAAGGAGAGCGTGGTTTCATCATTATTGTGGCTCAGCGTGGAGGTACAATGGCGACGCAGATGAGGTTTTCACGCTGAAAACCAGCAGATTAAAAAGTTACGCTATTGTGCGGGATGGGAACCGACGTATGAGTGCTTTAAACCCAGCCCCCGTGAATCCCCAACCATTGTGTCCGAGACAGAATGTTTTTTATGCAAAGATAAAAGAGCAGTTGTAGGTTTTTTTGTTCCTTTTCTCAGTGAATATGGATAAAACAACGGTCCTGTGTTTCCATTAAATCAGAACCAAGGTGACTCTCCAGATACTGCCTTGTTTTCTTATTTGATCTTGTAATATTGAGACTTTTTTATCGTAATATTATGTCTTTATTTTCCATCAATTTGCAACTTTTTAATTAGAATATTATGACTTTATTTTCTAACTACTTGTGACTTTTTTTAACGTAATATAAATTCTTTATTGTCTTTGTATTTGCAACTTTTTAATTGTAATATTATGACTCTAGTGTCTTACTACTCGCAACTTTTTAATCATAATGTTATGTCTTTATTTTCAGACTATTTTCTTATTATTTCTTGTAAAAAGATGACATTATTTTCTATTTGCAACTTTTTAATTGTAATATTGTTTTGTTTTTTACCAACAATCACAAGTAACTACTGTTAAATAGAATTGAATTGAATTGAATTGAATTGAATTGAATTGAATTGAATTGAATTGAATTGAATAGAAGTTGTCAATGCAATTAAACAAACAAAAAGCAAATGAATAAATAAATTGGTTAAAGTAGAGATAAATAAAAGCAAAGTTGCAGCCTTCTGTTAAAAGGCTAAAGATTAACAAATAAATAAATCAGTCAAAAAAACTGAGATGACATACAGCAGCTTTAGACTAATGAACACGTGAGCGACTTCTCTTCACCTGCGGTTTTTGCAGTTTCATTTTTGTCCTTCGTTCCCTCGTTCAACGTGTTCTGCTCACATTACACTGATAAATGTTGATGGGATTTACAGCGTCCATCAGTTCAGACAGCAGCCGTACAGCACGTGTGTCAGAGCCGCAGCGGTTAATGGAGGTGTCACAGTACACGTTCGGCTAAATGATACGTCGGCCTCTCTGACTCCCATGCATGAGGCGACCAACGCTCGCTGGAGACTTTATTAAATATTCTGTCGCAGCCACTCGCTAAATTACCACTCAGGAAATGTGACACGAGTGCTCAGTCGCTGCTTTGTGCTTTTGTCACATGAAACACCAGAGTGAGAAAAGTACAAAATATGTGTTTCAGCAAAGCCTCTTTTATGACTTTGGAAAAATACAAGTTAGTGAAGGGAAAAATGAACAATCTCTGTTCACAATGTGGTTGTGAAATCAAAATGAGGTGATTACCTAACCGCTACTCTGCAAGATCAACAAATGATTTGCAGAGTGGGATCTCTGGTGGATTATTCTCATTAGATGTCATTGGATTTGCTACAAACTTTGTCCACCTACAATTGACTTGTTTGAATAGCAGTAGCAGACAGCTAGTTTTATTAGCTTTCATCTACCAGGCCTGCCTGCTAGCCTCCAGCCATCGGCCTTGCCTGCTAGCCTCCAGCTATC
The DNA here is from genome assembly GCF_958295425.1 of Solea solea. Lineage (NCBI taxonomy): Eukaryota > Metazoa > Chordata > Actinopteri > Pleuronectiformes > Soleidae > Solea > Solea solea. Next base: position 27,300,698 of record NC_081141.1, read on the forward strand.
GGCCTTACCTGCTAGCCTCCAGCCATCGGCCATGCCTGCTAGCCTCCAGCTATCGGCCTTACCTGCTAGCCTCCAGCCATCGGCCTTGCCTGCTAGCCTCCAGCTATCGGCCTTACCTTCTAGCCTCCAGCTATCGGCCTTACCTGCTAGCCTCCAGCCATCGCTTTGCCTGCTAGCCTCCAGCTATCGGCCTTACCTGCTAGCCTCCAGCTATCGGCCTTACTTGCTAGCCTCCAGCCATCGGCCTTGCATGCTAGCCTTAACCAATGGCTTACTTGCTAGCTTCCAGCCACCAGCCTTGCCTGTTAGCCTCCATTCATTGTCCTTGCCTGCTAGCCTCAACCATTGGCATGCCAGCCTCCAGCCATCGGCCCTGCCTGCTAGCCTCAACCATCGGTTTACTTGCTAGCCTCCAGCCACCGGCCTAGCCTCAACCAAACAATCAGTAGCTATCTTGAAGCTGGTATTGCTTTTCCTACTCTGCAAAGTTAGCAGAGTTGTTTTTTTTTTTTTTAGTTTTAAGTTTTTTTAAAGGCTACAAAAAGCATGGCTAATGTGCCAACACACTTTGCAAGTGTTAGTATACAAATTCCAATAGTACAATGCTAGTTAAATGTAGTAAATGCTAGCAAAAAACTAAGCTAATTGGTCTATATAAGGTCGATGGGAAAGCCAGTTTTCTTTCCAGCTAACAAGCAAAAGCAGTGTACTATTGTTTTTAAACGTATTGTTTTGCTAAACGTTGCTAAAACTTTACCACTCCACATTGGTCAAGTCTTCTTGTTCTCTCTCTCTTGCTGATTTCTTGTTTTACTCAAACATTTATATTATACCAAAAAAGAAAATAAAAAGGTTATTATGGAAAAATCGTTCAATAAGCACAAAAGTACCCAGCTCTACACCCAGGACCAGTGGCAGGAAAGACACAGTCATCGTTGGAAAAACATGCACATGTGGCCTTGGTGATCCCTTTATAGCAGCCCCTCACAACACCTCAGGGATGAAGTCAAACAGTTTTCCGACAGAAAAGCATCCAGCCATCAACCTTGGAAAGTTTGGAGGAGTACAGTGTCTGTGGGCTCAGCGGGGGGGGGGGGGGGAACAACACATCCCCCTGCTGTGCCACGGTCACAACATGTAGCAGCTGCTGTCAGAGGCGAACGTGGCCCCGGCACCGAGCAGAGCTTTCCTTTTGTTGTGGCACCGACAGTGTTGCTCTGTGCCGATCTTATGGCCCATTGAGCTCCCGCCGGTAAATGGCAGTGTGGTCGCCATGAGACAAATCCAGGCACACATCTCAGGTCCAGCAGGAGTTGGAAAGCGATGAAGAACATGTCCTGGATGTCACAAAAACCATGTCAACAGAAGCTCCATTTCGGGTTCCCAGAGCGTGACACATCCTCCGATCCCTGCTGAGAAGTTTGACTTTCAATAAAAGTCCAAAATACATCTAAAAATTCAAATTTAATGGACACATTGACATACATTGATGAATGCTCACTGCTTTCGGCAGTGCTGTCGCTAAATACACCAGAATCCTCGGATAAATATTGAGATTTTAGACATTTCCTTTGCTAAATATTGGAGATTAACGTATGTTTTTAAGGATTTTTTAAAGTCTTCTTAACTGATCTACAGCTCAAGATACCTTATTTTTGAGTTATCTTAAGTAAAACCCTGGACATAAACAAAAGGGTGTGGTCCAGTTATCTAACGATGCCACATGTACACTCTGACACAAGTAAAAACACCTCACACACTTTCTTAAGGCAGTTTGTGTTTATTGTTTTTTTTCCAAGGCATGACATGTTGTGATTCTCTTGTAAAAAAAACAACAGGTGAATACATTCAAACATTAGATGGAAAAAAAACAGGCAGACAAACCGGTGTATGAAAAAGGACTGAAAAATAAAAATTAAAAAAGCTGTTTAAATGTAACAGTGTAACAAAGAGTTTCTATAAAAGCAGATCATTAACCGAGACATGGTTAAGGCACATTTCTTCATGAGCAGGGAATTTAGGGGAGGAGTGTATACATTTTTCTTCTTCACTTCCAGTGTGTGTCTGACATTTAATAAGATTTATCGGGAGAAATTGAATCGCTTTAAAAACATAAAACGAATCGCTTTATTTCGCAGCCTGAGAATTAACCTTTTAAATGTATTTCTGGCGTTACTTAGAGCCGCCCAGTGAAATGGACGTCGCCTCCCAGTTTGATTAGTGAAGCCGATGGCGTAGGACTGAGGGTAGCAGGTAGCCACCAGGGGGCGACTCCATCGCGTTCCAAAAAACTCTGTTCGAATTTAAGTCTATGGGAAAAATGAGCATCAACTTTTCCAATTGATTTACAATGCCGGTAAAATATTTTCCTGCAGTTCAATGGTCTCAATCGGTAGTTTGAGCTCATCTACCGCTTTATCCTCTGCCAGAGGGTCGCGGGGGGTGCTGTGCCAATCTCACAGACAGAGACAAACAACCATTCACTCTCACACTCACTCCTATGGTCAATTTAGAGTGTCCAATTTACCTAATCCCCACATTGCATGTTTTTGGACTGTGGGAGGAAGCCGGAGAACCCGGAGAACCCGGAGAGAACCCACGCACACACGGGGAGAACAGGCAAACTCCATGCAGAAAGGCCCTTGTTCCAACCGGGTCTTGTCGCTGCAAGGCGAGAGTGCTAACCACTACACCACCGTGTGGCCCATAAGCACAAAGTCATTTTAGTAAATTATGTTTATTCCCATTTAGACGTAAACAAAAACACGGAGGAGTGAGTGAAAGAGCTGCCGCCTTTCATTACAATCTGCAGTCTCACCACTGGAGGCCGCCAAATCTTACACACTGGACATTTAAGATTTAAAGAATTCCTGGGCAAATCCATCCAAGGAACATATTTGTTTTTTTTGGGTCAACAGAGAGCCTTAAAAGTCGAGCCTAACAACGATAATAAAACACTGTAAATCACATAGTCAGGCAGACAACATTCTAACATATATTAGATGGTTTCCCATAATAAATACAAGTAATCACTTAAAAGTGATCACAAGGCATTTAAAAAACTGAAAATACTGTTTCAAGTGTTCTGTCGCTCAATCAGTGCAATTGCAGACATTCATACCTGAGGAACATTTGAAAATTTCACTAAATGCAAAATTAAATAAAATGTCTTAAAGTGTACCATCAGATACACACACAGAACATGTTATTTTAAATTAAATAATTTTACCATCAGCTCCTACAAGAGAGCCGAAGAGAATAAATTACTTTCACACAGACCAAAAAAGACTAAGCATTTATTTTGGCGTGTATTTGAAGATCCTGCTGTTAATCATGAGAACTAAGTAGCACTGAAAGGGCAGAACTAACATAAAATACTTCATTACTTGACATCAAGCATGTTTTTTTTTGACTGCAAAACAACAATTTGATTTGTAGCCTTGTTTGCAGCTTTGTCGCCAAATAAAGGGACAAAGCTTTGAAACACTATGACTGAAGTGAGGTATCGCTACAGCTTAACCTTCAACTCAAGTTTTTTTTTTTTTTTCAGAGCCTGAACACGTCGTAAAATCGAGGTGTACGTCTGCATCTTTGGACCAAGCACAAGTGGTATGAATGAAACTCATTTCCTTGTGATGGCAACTGTTTTAGGCAGAGTAGTGTGTAACTACCAGCCAAAGAACACTGTGGGTGCAATGCTGATCCAACAAATTATGGATTGTGCAGAGGCAACAAGAACCTCACAGTACACTTCTTTTTTTTGTTTGTTTTTGAGGGCTCTAGAGAAGAAGAGCACCTCGTTAACACTCGCATACATAGAGGTTATCGCCGAGAGCTTTCCCTACGATGACCTCCGCCGTCCGCCGCTGATTCAGATTGAGCAGAGCTTTCAGCAGGGAGTTTAAGCTGGCGTCCCTGCCCTCCCGCTCTATCCAAATCTTCAGCAGCTCGTTGATCCGGTCTTCGTAGGGAAGGTGGTCTTTGCTATTGATGACGTTGTCGATGACGTTGTCGGTGACGCCGAGCTGACGGAAGAATCTCTTGTGGAATTTGAAGTGGACCTCCTCAAAGTACTCGAAGCACTTCCTCAGAGACTCCTCGCCTGCGGATGAAAACACGAGTCAAATGAAAACCAGGGGCGGCAACGACATCTCGCCAACGTTTGGATCCTTGAAGGTCAATTCATGTCAAAAAAAACCTCCAACATTGACCAAATCATGACATCACAGATTACCGAGAGGGTCAGGACCAAACCTTGTGTGTGATTTTATTCTCAGAAACTTAATCAATTCATTTTAACAGTTATTCTTTATCAGATTTGGCTAAACACATGTGGGTCCCCCCCCCCCAACAAACACATTAATTGTCAGTCATCAGCTTCCCAAAAAGAGACAATTCTGTTAAGCAGTTGAACAGGTGTACCTAATAAAGTGACTGTATGTAAAAAAAATCTGGCTTTCAAACTGCAACTTGGTTGGAATAAGTTGGCATTTATACATTTATAAATATAGGGAATAAACGTTACCGTTCACTGGAACAAGTTTGGGGAAGTCCTCGTCTTTCTATGTGGGGAAGAAAACAAGAAAAGAGAGACGGTCAATAACTAAAGCAGCTGCTTTAAGAAAAACAACGGGCAGATGATTTCACAGGATTAAGTCATGTGCTTCAGGTTTGAATGGAAACAACGCAGAGGAATTGATGTTAATCTTTAACTAACAGGTGCAACAGAGAGAACACGCCACTCGTGACACAGCAGACAAGCAGCGAGACGGAGGACAGCGTGTTTCAGATGTGAAGTCAACTCCGAGAACGTGACTTTAAAAAAAACCCCCAAAACTACTGGTTTTTTTACAGGATTTTTATGGGAATCGATTAAAAACAATAAATAAAAGAGTAAAAGGTGTGACCTCACAGTGAAGATAGTGACCACCGGGTTTGGGCAATAATGCAGAGGACCACTCTCTCCCTTTTTGTTTTTGTCCCAGTACATGTGGCCATTTGTGCGGCGGGTGTCCACACGACGAAATCTTCATTTTCCTCCTCTGCATTTTGAGCAGAGCCTGGACTCTTCCGGAGAATCTCAATGCTGGCTAAAGCATACAGCTGGACACTTTCACCGTGACTTTGTATGTAAATTGGTGAAGGAGGGACATGCCGATGTTCTGTTGGAACATGCAGGAGCAGAGAGGGTTAACTGTTGAATCGCAAGCCCATAAAATCTATAAATAAACTTTCTCAGGGGTAATTAAAAAACAACGACAGGCCATAAACAATAGACCCTGCCCCTGTCAATCATTGTCACCTTCTTATTTAATGTTATTTAACGTGGCGCTCTCTCTGAACTCTGGGCCATTTTATAGTTAGACAGACAGAATACGCTCAGGTGGCTGAGCAATAGTAAAATCTAGATACTGTCACTGCTGAATACCTTTACTAAATAAAGAATTAAGCAAGAACAAAGGTATGGAAAGTAGGAGAGTCAAACCAGAGGATCCAGACAGACGAGTTTTGATTAATCAATAGAAACAAACATGCAGTGAAGCAGGTGAGAAGCAAGGAAGCAAGGAAGCAAGGATGGAGAAGAGCTGCTGCTGCTGCTGCTCTCACCCTCCTGTTGGGCAGTGGCACAGGAACCGCGAGGCTGCATTGCGGGGGGTTGTAGGCGGAGCAGGGCAGGCCGGTTAGACTGCGCTGGGAGTTACTGGCTGAGCTGCTGAGGCTTTCACACAGCACTTTACGTTCCTCCTCCGTACCAGCCTGAGGAACGGTTCTCACCAGTTGTTGCCAGTTTGGCCTTCGGGTTTCTTCGTTGAGACATTTGTCCGTGACATGCTGGAGGCAGAAAGAAAAATAACAAAACTCGTCTGCATGTTGGATAAAAATACATATCCAATAAACATGAGAAAATGTAACCTCGTTTTCACATGTGATTAAAAGACAGAACAATACTCACCTGTCCGGTTTTCGTGTCATCAGATGAATTTCTCTCTGGGTCTGAGGAAACGAGGAGAGCAGAGGATTATGCAACTGTAAAGGAATTCCCCTCAGTCACACGAGTTGGACTTCTGAGCAAATCAAAACTTAAAAACAAAGGCCAGGAATATGCTCTCTGTGGACTACAGTGACATCATCAGTCCGAACACTTTGCGTCATATCGGCCATGTGCAGACCAGTTTATCGGCTCTCTGTGCCCAGAAAACTACAGCAACTACGCAGCCTTTTAAAAAGAAGGCACGGAGCACACGCGCAATGACACTTTATTAAGACAATAATTAACAAACCGGTCTAATCACCGTTTCATTTGACCTTTAATTCAAAGCCTTACATGCCAGCAACTCTGACGGCCCCTTGCTCCTGCATCGTGTCACATAAGGTGAAGCTTTTGCTCACATTTAATCGTCACGTTGCCTGAACGTGACTGAACTGACCACATTTCAAGATGATAGCCGTGAAGCTCGAGGAGAAGTTTGTTCAAACACAACATATGCAAAATGACCAAAATGGCCGCCTTCCTGTTGGGTTTGGAACATGGGTCCAAGAGACTTTTTGGTAGTTCTTATCCTGATTGACAAGTGTGCTGAAATTCACATGTTGAGTGTAGAGGAGCAACTTAAAGATGCATTCAAGAAACCTCATAAATGTCTGGAAAAATTAAATGCAATAACAGTTGCACCACAAATAAGTTTTTTTTTTTAAATAAATGTAATCACTGATAAAAATGCCTGTTCTGTATCCTTTTAAAAAAACATAACTAGTTACAGTAACTGATCAACTTTTTAATAATCAAGCTAATGATTGAATACTCACACCCATCCATTTTTTTTGTGTCTATTAAAGCTATTTAAATAAATAAAAAAAAAACAGCCGCTGCCTCTCACGCTACGTCCAGTCGTTGGACATTTTATACACATACACACAAACCCATAAAACTCCAACTTTGTTACCACTTACCAGTCGTTTGCCTTTTCTTCCACCACCACAAAAACCCACATCCCATGATGAGGATCCCAGAACCGATCAATGAAAGAGTCACAATCAGTGTCGTTTTTTCTAAGAGATAAAAAAAAGAAAGCAAACATTAGTACAACATATGGAGTCATGTAAGAAAAATCTAACTGGAAAAAGGGGAATAAATGAATCTTTGTATCTTTTAAGACTTTATATCTACTTGTTGAATCAACTCATGCTTCAGTTGGACTTATTTGATCATTTTGTGAACGTGCTGCAGCTCACAAATAGCAAGTTTATTTACTCGTGAATAGTTTACGATTATTGGAAGCTTAATGACAAAACTGAAAATGAAAAACCTTCACATCTGTTCATTTTCTCACGACATTTGCGGCCCACCTGCAGTACCTTCACAGCCCACCAGGCCACTAGGGTAACAGCAATTTTAATAACCGTTTCTGTAGCAATAATATCACCATCTGACTCCATGAGCTTAATATCAGTTCAGTGAAGGCAGTTCCACCGAGTTCTGTACCTGAGCCAGGGTCAGACTTGGGCGGGACTTTCTTGCACTCCGTGTTGGTGGTGGCCGTGCAGTTCCTCACAACCTCCTCATCCTTTCCACACCTAGTTCAGAGGCAGACAAAATAAAAAAGGTTTGAAGACATGAAAGGAAATTCGGTTGAAGAGGTGTGTCTGGAAATCAGTTTCTCCCATCTGTACAAACTGTGGCTACATCCAAACTTTATATTGCTTTCAGATCCACGTTTAAATCCAAAATAATCTGCATCCATATTAAACTCAACTTAAAAACCTTTATCTCTGGAGCCATTTGACTATTGACGACGGGTGGTTAATCCAATCTGAGATTAACCACCAGAGTTTCCAAAGTTCTTTATTTTTCATTCTTTATTTGTATAGCACACAGCATCACATCAAGGCAGAAACCTTTACAATGTTATAGAGAGAAGAGAAACCCAACAGTTCACACAACGAGCACCAGGCATCAGTGGAGAGAGGGAAAAAAAAACCCAAAAACCCAAAAACCCTCGACAAAACCCGCCTCGGCCGGTTGTGGTGAAAGGGCAAATGGGGGACAGAAGGGAGAGAGACCAGGAGCAGATTACACAACAGTTATACAAGTGAAACTGAAAGTTTATCATTCACAGCTGATGGCAAGTTGTGGCAGATAAAAACCTGTTCGAAACAAGATCACGCAGAGAGCGCAGACCTCTACCAGGACTTTGTGATATCGTCAGATAGATTTTTACCAAAATTTAAATGGGAAAATACTTGTATGATCACGAACCCATGACTATAAATTCAGATTGATCCATCAAAAACTGTAGACAGGAAATTGTTAACAGAAGGACAAACTCCATGAAAACAGAGTCTACTTTGCTGCAGTAACTAAAATGTAATCCTGGAGTTTCCAAAGAAAAACAAAGCCAGCAACCTTTTCAAAATAATCTTCATTTTTTGTGATCTTAATCCCTGAGGTAATGGCACAATTTATGACCCAGGGCTTTACCCTTCCACACCGCACAATACTGTACCATGATGGAAACACAGCATATGTGAAACAGATCAAAGCGTTTGATTTCCACACACTCACCTTTTACATTTCTTGCACACTTCACAGGCTTCGTCCGGGGAACAAAACCGTCCAGATTTGCACTGACATTCCGCATCTAGAGTGGTGGTGCACGGCTTCACAAGCTCCTCATCTGAGACAGTGAGAACGAGATCTTGTTAAGTCCGAGTTTACGCTCGCGAAACACAACACTGAATAGGTTGGATATTGATTCTCACGATGGTGCAACGCGGTATTTGGGTATTTACCTGAGCGACACCGTTTGCATTCCCTACACCGATTCAGTTCATTGCCGTGTTCGGTGAATGTTAACCCGTCGTCACACGCCTCACATTTCCCCATCTCCCCAGATCTGGTGCAGTGTGCCGTCATGTGTGTTCCTAATAGAACAGACAAAAAAAAATTAAAGAAAGAAGAAGCCGGCTCCATGACTCCTTTAGTCAAATTCTGATTCAATCTGATGACAAATTGGCTACATTCAGGTTACCAGCTATGTTGTTTTGACACAAAAAACATTCCACATGCAGCAACAAATGTCATATTTGTGAAACTGTGTTTTGAAAAATGGAAGCAATTGCAACAAATTTGCAGAGGGAGATTTCACCCGAAAGGGGGCAAGCCTCTTGAATTTACCGAGTGGCCCCTACAGGTTGACGGCGCCAATGTTTAGCACCTGGATTACGGGGCTCTGACTTTGTATTTTTTTATGCCAATTGTGTCACTTTAGCTTAGTAATGCGGATGTAGCCATTGTTTTCTTCCATGCAGCTTACCAGCTGGACAGAGCACACAGCAGAGGTTGTTATGCGAGTACTCGAGCTCGTATCTGCAATGGACATCTCGCCGAGTCCTGTTGCCCACAGAGTCCACGCCAGGCAGCGGCAATGACCTCGCGCATAAGACGGCCCAGCACGCCAAAAACAAAAACTAACACAAGAAAACACATTAGAACAATGCTCAGTTTCATTGACATCGTAATGACACAAAACACCTGGAGTTCTGGGTTTCATTGTCAAAATATTTGCAGTTTTACGTAACTTTAGACATCAGATACATTGAAAACAAGACCTGTCCTTACTTGGCTTGTAATGATTTGTGATTGTGGGAAAATGGAAAAAGCTACAATGTCCAAAAAACAACATTATCTATCAACTGATCAAGCAGGTAATGCACATAATTTATCACATACATAACTTTTTTTGGGGCTCCACTCTTCACTAAAAAAAAAAAAATAAATCATAGCTTTATGAAGCTTTTTGGACCATGTTGGATGCATATATGCCATTTAGGGCTGTAACAATTCATTCATTCATTCTCAAATCACTCAACCATTAAAAGCAAATGTTGTGATTTCAGCTTCAAACTATTTTGTGGCTTCTTTTTTTCCCCTCATTGAGTACAAATGGTTTTCCCACCATTTTATGGCCAGTGATCAACAATGAAAATCATTTATTTGATATTGCAAAACTTCAACAGTCATAATTCCTCCGCAAACACACAACTACCGCTCATCGGAAATGACTTGTTTGCTTTGAAGACTTGACACATGAAGTGGGGGGAAAATAAAAATATGAGTCATGCGTCTCAAAAGCTTCCTTAAGCAATATGAACGATGACGCAATGTCACATGACCACATCAGACCAACTAAATACATTTTCATTCAGCCACATTAGAATCAAGGTGGGGGTGAAAGCATGTGTGGAACAACTGGCAAGAGTTCATCCAGGAATGCTTAAACAAACAAACCAACGCCCTGATTGAGATTCATTTACTGTCACCTGGAGAGGGAGAGTCTTAAACAATGGAGTCACAGGTTGAGTGGAACACAACAACGTTGTGCCAAAATGCCCAAATAGAGTCAACACCTGGTCAGGTTTAGGAAAATAACCAAATAAGGGTGTGAGGACACATGACACTCATAATGCCCCTTACACTAACATTAAAAAAAACAAAACAACAACAAAAAAAAAAAAACACACATACCTCTACTTTTAATTAACAAATAAAATGGCATTGAAAAAAATAATAATTTGTTTTTGCTTCTGGACAAGTTTATTAGACATTCAAGTGAACAAATCATACAGATCCTCATTGCAAAACTAAACAATTTAACATTGAATAACACCACAGACGTAGTAAAACAGCTATATTAATGCATTAAAGAGCTCAAGCAAACCTTTGGGAGACACACTTTTAATTCGGCTTGCATTAAATCCAATAAACTGCATTTTATTCAGGTAAAAACAAACAAACTCTCTGTAGTTGTTTGCCGCCACCTTCACTCCTGCATTATAAAGTAAATAAACTAATGCCCTGCCTCAACGATAACATTCGTTTCATTATTAAATAAAACTGCGCAAAAGTAAAGTAGTGAAGAAGTTTGTTAGACTTTGGAAATCAACACGATTTCATTATAATTAAATTAAAATGATTTTGAGGACGTAAATACATAAGACAGCACTAGACAAACATTAACAATACACCGTCTGAATCTTTAATGGATACGCTTTAATTCGGCGTGAATTTCATTCAACAAACAGCACTTCATTCCGGTAAAAACAAACATTGTGTAGTACTTGTACGCCGACTCCTCAGCTACTGCACTGTTTTGGTGCATCACTACCTCGCCGAATTACAGCCCACTATCTACATATCAATAACACATAGTTTACTCCCAGGTCTAACATTATGTACAGATACAGACTTCAACAATTGCTTAAATTGACATAATTTCGAAGGAGGTATCGTGTGGAGTTGCAAATAGGAAGCCGGTGTCCAGAGTTTGAGAACGTTAGTGAACATTTTTGAATAGTTCATCGTTAATTTGCCGCGAATGGTGAACTTTAGGTGCTTCAATGTGGTATTTAGACGATGGAAGATTCCAGAAAATCTGTGTGTGTGTGTGTGTGTTACTTTTCTCGAGGCGACGGGGAATTTCACACCTGGGCTCAAGCAGCGTGACGCCATTCACTTACACGTGAATGGAAGAAAGCAAAAAAGACGTCCACGTAGAAACGTCAACAGATACATACGCTAGTTTTAATCATTATTGTAACGTTATCATGGCAGACGTTTAGAAATAACTTACAATGGACAATCAGGAAAAACAGAATAACCAACTGTAGAGTAAAAATAAACTTAAAACGTTCATATTCAAAGCTTACCTTTAAGAATGTTGTCATCATTTGTTATAAATATATAATCGGAAAAGTTGCTTTAAATCCACCAATTGACAACTCTGTGAGACACGTCTTCTTCTGACATTCAAATACGCAGGTGTCAAAACCCAATATATAGCTTGGAGGCGGAGCCAGTTCACGTCAGTGTCATCAGCCCTGCGTGGACCAATCTGATTATTTGCCCCGCCCACAGCCGGAAATGGTAAGGTAAACTCAGTCATTATGAGTAATAGAAACATAAAATGTTTGTACAAGAAGTGAAAACTTACGAAAGCTGAATGAAGAAAGACACCTAAAAGATAAATATTTTAACATTTTCTAAAAATTTGGCAAAATAAAACTCCCTCCACTGGTGTTAAAGTAACAGTTCAGACTTTTTTAAAGTGAGGTTGTGCGAGGCAGTGACAATATCAACACACTTACGTTTATACGCATGTTAAAAGTCCAAGTTTAGTTACTAAGACAATCATTTTCTCTTTTCTTAATGTCATGTAGTCCGACTAAAATGGAGCTAGTCTTAGTCGGACTAACATACCTGGATAATGCGATTTATAGTCTGATTATTCCTGCATGTAGTCATACTTGGAGTAGCCCCTGGTCTTTTGCAATAGCCTGCATAACTTCTACTTTTACTATTCGTTTCACAGTAAATCATTCGTACACATTTGCGTACCGCTTTGAATTTTAACCGTAGATAATAACCGGATGTTGCTATGCTGTCTGTATGCGCAATATACCACGTAGAGCAGGGGTCTCAAACTCTAATGAGCTGGGAGGCCAATGCTGACACTGTCATTTTAGTGGGGGGCCACTTCAGAAAAAATCACAAATATTTCTGAAAATGGTGTTTATTTTCAAGTATTGTATGATAATATTACAAAACTATTAAATTCACAGTAAGTGCAAATGTTTTTGGCCTCATTCTTAAATAACAAATCAATCAAAGCCTTTCATGAACTGACAGCACTGCTGTTCATATTGTCTTCATATTAAATAACAACACAAGAAAGAACTCTAGCTTTGTATGCACATTTTAACCGTTAGTGTAATTTTTATCTTAAATCTATCTATCTATTTTAACATTTCACTCAAAGGTTAGGGTTAGTGGAAGTGGCCCCCGGACCGGGAGTTTGAGACCCCTGACGTAGAGCGTTGTTATCGACCGGTATTGCTAACAATCGCTAACCAGTATTGGGAACGTTACTTTAAAAAAGTAATTAGTTATAGTTACTCACTACTTGTTCCAAAAAGTAACTGAGTTAGTAACTGAATTACTCTATAATAAAAGTAACTTGTTACCAGGGAAAGTAACTATTTGCGTTACTGTTAAAAAAAGTTGCTATATGTCAAAGAATTTGGATTTTTTTGTGTAGTTTTCACAAGTCAGTTGAAATGAGTAGAACAGACAGGTGTTTGTACATAACTTTCTATATTTATTGCACGTCGACAGACTGCAAGATGTTTATCCTGCACTTCAAGTATTATCTTTGTAAGAAAAGTAAACAGTTACACCATATAAAGTGCATTTAACTCTAGCAGATTAAATCAAACTCTCTCAACCTGAGACAACAAAAGTAAACTTTTAAACAACAAAAAAGTGTGTTTAGCTCTGTAGCCTTATTCCTTACCTCGTTATTAACCCGCCTCCTCACTAGCTGTGAGCCAGGGGTGCGTTGGGATTACACAGTTTATTCAATCAATGCATAGTAACGCACCGCATTTTACGTCCAGTAACGTTAACGGCGTTGTAACGACGGGAAAAGTAATTAGTTAGATTACCCCGTTACTGAAAAAATAACGCCGTTACCTAATGCCGTTCTTTTAAACGGCGTTATTCCAAACACTGTCGCTAACAATGGCAAATACGGCTTAAATATGTCTATCATCCAGACGTCTCTGGATCAAAGCTGTGTAATGTGACACTGAGTGTCATGGCCGTGTCGTCTGAAGTCTTCCATAGTCACCGTTTCTAGCAAACCCCATTCTCGTGCGTGTGCCAGTTTCACTTTATCTAAAGAGCAGTTGTCTGCATATTACAGATATGCAGACAAACAGGAAGAAGGAAATTCAACTGTGCGACTTCTGGGACAAATATGGGCACGGAAGACGCACGGAAGATTTAGCTTTGGGCTCCAAACAAACCTTTTATTTAAGATTGATGTGATAAAATGAAGTTGATCCCTTTACCCATTGGAAATTATATTCAGTGTGACAGCTTTGGCTGTAAATGAGTCGCTATATTTGCTGTTTTCATGATTTATTTCACGATTTTGGGTCGTTTTATAAAAAGTTTGGTAAACACCGCTCTAAACTTTAAACTCTAAAAGTTTAGTGACTGTAGTCTTCTCTCATCAACATCCTCTTCTAAGTTGTACACTTTCACCTCACAGTCTTCTGCATGTGGAGCGATTTCTGCGCTGTTTTTTCCTGCACTGTGCTGGAACTGTGTGTTTTTAAAGATAAGGCGTCAAAAACGTCTGAGCCACTTCTTTTAGAAGATAAGACATGAAGCGGAGTCGTGTGGCTTTCTGCGCAACTGTTGCTCTAAGTTCAAGATCAATTCTAAAGTTATGGGAAATCTTCTTTCTGCTCTGCACGGAGAGGAAGGCCATGCTGTGTGCAAGGGCATGTAGTCGAGGATAACGCCTCATTAAAGCAACATTATGTAACTTTTACCGGACGTGCCATCACTATACCAAACCTACGGTGTTTAAAGATGATTGACAATTTCTAAATCTTCAAACATCTACTCTTGGACTTGCTGTTAAAGTTTAAGCCTCTGTCGCTGATAAAAGAACCGTTGAAGTTTTTTAAAGATACATTAGTGATAGTACCTGGTTATTGCGGGGTTTTGAAATTTGGTGAGTGTGGCGGGGTTAATCCAAAGTATCTTGAGGAATTTTTGTGAATTTTTGACAAGATAGAAAGTGGCCAAAATTACATTAAATGCTAAATTTTAGTTTTTTTCTATCCTGCACATAGTTGCACATAGTTGTTCCGATTTTAACCAAACTTAGTACACATGCTCTCATGATTCCAAACAAATGTCCAATGTACTTCCATTAGCTCCGCCCACCCAGAACATGGCCATTTTGGAAACACAAAAATGTCTCGTCTAATTTGTCCAAGCACGTTTGAGCTAGCCGTGTCTAACTTGGTCCATATGTTCGAGACAAGTTAATGAATAAAAGTTATTAAAGGACTTCCTCTACGTCAAAAGGGGTGGCCTCAGCGCTCCAACAAAGTTGACGTTAAAAAGGCAGGAAAACTACTTCAAATTGCACTTTTTGAAAGGTTTGACGTAACAGAACTACATGAAATTTGTCACAGTCATCGGATATTACGAATGACTGTGTGCAGTCCTAGTTTAATCATTCAAATTGGGTGTATAGTAACTTAGTAACTTATTTTCCTGTGGGGGTGACAAAGTCAGAGGAGTTCTTTTTATGACTTTAAAAACATAAGCATTTATTTCTTCCTTCTGAACATGGGGCACAGAGTCAAACTACCTTCAATGTTAAACACACACAGTTATCTGTTTACTCAAGACTCACAGGTGCTGGATTTCGTAATGATTTATATTATAACCTTTGTGTCAACAAGAATGGGAGGACACACCTATAATAAGAGGTATGCAGCAAAACACACACTCAAACACATTACTGACGAATTAGTCATAGATGCATGTGGGTTAGTGAGTTTATGGCCTGATAAGGACTGAGAGAGTAAAAAACAAGGTTTGTTTTGCAATGACATGAAGAAACAGTAGGGAGTTTTTTTTGCACAATAGATTACTAGCAACTTGATTTCATTCATGTTATTTTAAACATACTAGTAAATCTTAACTGAAAGATTGGGACGATTGCGCAATATTTCCGGGGTTGAGCCAAAAAACATCTCAGACGACCCTTCTGCGGGTCCAGACCCAGTGTTTGGGAATCACAGCTTTAAATCACCACAAAATATCCTTTCCATTTCCTGCTTTTAATTATCATATAGATTCAGATCATTACTAATAAATAGGTAAAATAGGTAAGAAATGATACTAGATTCTCCAATAATGAGTGGTGTAAAAACAATATACTTTATACCTTAAATATACTCAATATTAAGTTGAATTGATTTACTATTTTTTTTTTCTTGACATACAAAACCATTTTGGCCTTGTGGTCTACTGGCAGTACCATCATGGTCTACTAGGGGACCACAGCCCACACTTTGGTAATCACTGCTTTACCACTGCATTCCATTAAAATCGGAACTGAAAAATGGGAGCGACGTCACCCAATTGCAATTGTACTTTTTTGTGATTTTTAATCCCTGAAAAGTGCAGTATATAAATAAACTTTACTCCCTCACTAATCCTAACTCGAGCTATGTGAGGTTAATCTGAGTTTCCGAGTTGGAAATCTAAGCCCGATGTCCCACGACCTTGGAAATTCTGGGTTCCGACTCCAAATGGTACGTAACGTATTCATACATTCCCGATTGATATGTGGCTCAAAGAAATTGCACAAGGCATCTTTTATTTATTTAAAAAAAAATAAAAATTCTTGGGTTGGGTCAAATTAGACCTGGATTATACTGTGAAAGTGTAGAATACGAACAGAGCATGTGACCTCCCACACTTGTGTGTATGAGGCTGTATTCACATTATAAAGCACTGGTTTAAATAGCACAGGAGGGGAACGTTTGAGGGAACATGTTCTCTTTTTTATATACCAGAGGCTCAGTGAAATATCATCTGAGACGTCCAATCTGAGGAAGTGTCTTGTTTTTAAAGGGCTTTTTAGATGCAACAACATGGCACAGTGGCTTTTTTAACGGCCACTGAGAGGATTTCACTCTGGACAGTTTTATGTGTCACAGCAATGACGCTGTGGTAAACTGCAGGGGAAAATACTGCATGCTGAATGCCCTCAGGAACCGTAGTGGGTATCAGAAAAGATATGAACATATTTATTATCTGTACTGTGTGTACATATACATTTTTATACGAGAGGCAAAGCCTGTGTGCAGTACATTATATCCATACCTGCATGAAAGCCTCCATGTACAGCACGCTCCCTTAGGCGGGAAGTTATTATTGTCACCGTCCAGTTCGTGCTCTGCTGGGCTTCGTGTTTCTGTGTGGAAAGTGATGACATCTTAAGATAATAACACAGTCCATGTATGTGATTTTCATAATACTCACTCTGTAGATCTGCCATATTCCAAACCTACAAATGCCAGAAACTGACAGTCAATTCTGCAGGCGACCAAAACCTTACAGGTGCAACATGAATGACGGCTTTATTTCGAACAACGCGTGAACATAAAAGAAATTTAAAAACAGGGAGAGAAACAGCATGTCCAAAAAAGGAAATCATTTGTTGATATATCATCTGCATCTACATAAACAATATAAAACAATTCAGAATAAATCTTAGCAGCATGACTCCACATTTAGACACACAGGTTACATTTTACTATACATTTTAATACAATTTGAATATTTTTGATTTTATGAACAGTGAATTTGTGCAGTCTTACACGTTTATGTTAAAAGACACTCCTGCTTAAATATTCAAAACGTGTTAGTTTTATAATCATAATTAATAATTAATTTGAGCTCGCAAAAGCCCCGTTTCCATCATGGTAGAGTTTGGTTTGGTTTGGTTTAGTACAGCGCGGGACAGCGTCATTTACCTTAGCTTGTCTGTACGGAACCCTCCGTCGCTTTTTGGCTTAGCTGTATCTAAAAAACAAACAAAACCCACATACAGTAAATCAAATACCTATCTGATTAAAATACTCTATGTTATAAATACCTTCTTTATAGACTTCTTTTGTCCCATCTTCTCGTGCACTTCCTTGTCTTTCACTTGTGTTAGCATGCTAGCGGTGGGGGGCTAAGCTAGCTGAGCTCAGCAGTTTCTCTCCTGTCGTCTTTTTCCTTTTATTTTCCGTTTCTTTTCCTCCGTAGCCACATCTATCTTTTGACATGTGAAATCATTTCAGTTGTCACTTTTTACTTGATCTCTAGAACACAGAAAGAATTAGCCTCTGGACAAGTTGAGATCTTTCAACTGTACATTTATTTCCAAAAGGCTGCATATACATTTGCAAATTCTACTGTACAGAAAACATCCAAAATGTCCATAATTATAGATACAATATACCACAAAGCTGCCCTGGCATTACCAAACGTAGATGTTCAGCACTAGAAAAGCTCTGCAGCCTATTCAATATTATAATCTTAAATACTTTTTCAACTAATACCTTTAAATGTGTGTGTCAGTGTGATTAATTGTTTTTGTTCTTTTTTTTTTGTTTGTTTTGTTTTTCATCCCCATCTGTACTTAACAACATTCACCATTTACAGTAGTTAAACAAGGCACGAGAATAGTGATATGACGCTGAAGGCCATGCGTGAAGCAAAAAAAAGGAGCATGGGTCCGACCAACTCAGGTGACGGAGTCTCATGGATGCAACAGTGAGCCTTTGGGTTGTTGTTTTCTTTTTAAAGTGTAGTTCTGTGAGGTACTGACCCCTGCTGGCCCCTGCTGGCCCCTGCTGCCAAGAACCAGCTTGAGACACAGGAACACTCTCGGTGAAAACATTGATAGATTTCAGCCACTTAATAACAGACCCACATTTTTTAAGTCTATGATAGCTTAACAAAATGTTTTACACTTAATCTCACAGTTAGACAGCGTTCTTCCACTGGAAAATGACGTTTTTAAAACCACCCACTCGTCTGCACCAAATCCCACTAAGAAAATCAGCATTTTTACCTTGCAGGGACAAAGGAGCTGCGTGTGGGACAGAGTAACACATTTGAGCTCAGTGGTGGAGGCAGCAGTGGATCATAATCTCCTTTAAGCTCAGATGTAAAATCGTTGATTTTCTCAATGGAATTTGGTGCAAGGCAGTGAGCGATTTACAAAGCAACACAAAATGCCGTCCAACAGCGAGAAAAAGCTGCAAACGTATTTTTAAGAAACTGTAGACTTCAGCTGATGAGGATTTTAGTAGGTGAGTCTTTTGTTGAATGGCTAAAATCTGTAAGAGCGAGTGTCCGTGTCTCAGACCGATTCAGCACCGACTCCATGTCAGTACCTCATACACTTAACAAAACAAAAAAACAACCCTGCACTATCGCTTTAGTTTCATGAAACAGGGTTAAGTTATTACACCAAAGCATTATACGTACATCGAAAGAATGTGTGTGTGTGTGTCTGAGCTCACTTTTTAAAAACCAGAATTTCAACAACAGGTGTATGAGAGACAGTAGACAGAGCTGAAAACACGTCCATGTGAGGGTGAACACCGGGTGTGATGGGATGAACCGCACAGACAGAAAGCTCTCGATGCAACACAGGCCACTGCGAAAGCATTACAAAAAAGCACACACTTTTATTTTTTTTTAAATTTTTGACACACTCTTTGCTTGCGGGAATGAAAAGGAGAATCAGGTTCATCACAGGAATCGGGAAAGCGATCACATTGTGGAAAAAAACAAAAGAGCAAAGTAAAAGATTATCTTTCATATTCTTCACTTTACCAGCTTCAGTTACATTACAAAAATAATAGGATTTGATCAGGAATGCATAGACATGAAGAGAAATGAAAAAAGGAAACATGTTCTTCATCAAATAAGGTAAGAAATAATCAGAATCTTTCCTGTAAAAACCAGTGTGTGTGAAATGTTCAGAATACATTTATCTTGTCTTAAAAAAAAACACCCACCCACACTTTTGGCATTTTAGAATGGAAACACTGAAGAATTGGATTTGTGAGAATTGTGGCTTTGTTCAGTTTACACACGAGTCAGTCACGGTCGGATGAGCTAATGCGACACGAGGAGGAGGAGGAGGATGAAGAAAGTGGTGCTGGATTTTTGTTATAGTACCCCAAGAGTGCTGCTGCAGACTGTATAATGCAGCAGAAAGAGGAAGAATCTGACGTGAGGTGAGAGGAATAGTAGGAAAAAAGATTAGACGAATTATGGCACTTTTCCATTATACACTTCAAGCACTATTCAACTCGACCCAAACCTGGTACCTGGTACCTGTTCTGACGAGGAGTCATAAGCACGACGTCCGACACGAGAATCAAACCGAACAATGCCGAACTGTAGATCAGATAAAAATCCTAAAAAAGCGTGTGTTAATCTCCCAACATTTAGCAAAGGAAACATATAAAATCTCGATATTTAACGGGAGGAGTCTCCTTCAGTTTCTTGAAGGCACCTCGAAGCTGCTCCTCTAAGCTCAACACGCTGAAGATCCCACGTAAATAATGACATTTACCAGGGTCTTTGAATGCATCTCGTTAGCTGTGAACGCTACATTACTTTCTCCAGCTCTCATGTGCTGGAGTTTAGTGTATAATATATATACTATACTTAATACAGTATCCATTCCTGTTTTATATATGGTCTACAGGGTCAGTGCTGCTGTGTCACATTTAGTTAATAATTAATCAAATAATAATAATAATAATAATTGGACTAAAAAACATTATACTGTGGTTCCAGGCTCGTATAGAGAGAAAGAAAGCAGAAAACTGTGCACAGACTCTTATTAACTTGAGGAAAATAAAAAAACCCAACATAATTTTTCATTAAAAATAAAATTCCACTCTTAGGTTTCTGAATTAATGAGAACATTTTACCCGGTTTGTTTTTCTGAATTAACAAGATGCTTCAAAGTACGAGATGCTTCATTTTCCTCCCGAAGAGCTGAAAATGCAGGCAAACATGTTCCACTTGAGCGGGTTTCTATTCAATACTGTGAAAAACAGAGGCTAATTTAGTTTTTTTTTTTGTGAAAAAAAATCATAAACAATCACAAATACTTCAAAATATGAAGAGCTTTAATGGAAGCATGGGGGGGGGAAACCTTCAAGAATGTTACAAGAATGGAATTGGGATATGGGTCCTAAGGTCTTACATCGGACTCTTCCAGACCAAACCAGCCACCTGATACAGAACCTGGGTTTTGCAAACACACGTGGGTACCATAACAAAACCAGGAAGAGAGTTAAAGCTGCAGTATGTAACTTACTTTTGTTACTGCTGCTGTTGTTATGCCGCCTCCGTTTGGAATTTGTGAACAGAAATGTTGTGTAACATTATTTGTTTGCTGTGTCCTTTATCAGGTAAAAAAGAAATCAATTTATTGGCCGTGTGTGTATGACTCAACCTCCATAGGTGGCGCTGTAGCTCTCTATATAAGCTAGTGCATATCGAGTCTGTTTCCTGTTGACCTTTTTACGTCACAAAAAAACAGATTGTGTAGTGGTTCTGTATGTTTCCAAATGTGAGTCTTCTCCGTAGTGCTTTCTTTCTCACTGGCGCCATCGTGTGGTTGTTTGTTCTTTTCCGACAACATCGCAGCAGCTTATATGTCGTCCAGGTCAAAAACCGCGGAGAACTTTTTGGATTGTGCGCAAAACGCAGAGTCCGACTCCAGTCCGACTAAGCATATACATGCAGGAGTAATCTGACTATGAATCGCATTATCCAGGTATGTAAGTCCGACTAAGACAAGCTTGATTTTAATTGGACTATGAATCGCATTATCCAGGTATGTAAGTCTGACTAAGACAAGCTTGATTTTAATTGGACTATGTATTGCATTATCCAGGTATGTTAGTCCGACTAAGACAAGCTTGATTTTAATCGGACTATGAATCGCATTATCGAGGTATGTAAGTCCGACTAAGACAAGCTTGATTTTAATTGGACTATGAATCGCATTATCCAGGTATGTTAGTCTGACTAAGACAAACCTGATTTTAATCGGACTAACGTGTTTACATGACATGAAAGAAAAAACAAATGATCGGACTTTTAACATGCGCGTAAACACACACGAGTTGAATGTAACAGACCTTTGTTAAACACACTACAGTTTTAAGGTTAAAATAGGGCTGCTTCTGTTTACTTGCATTCAAATAATGCAGCACAGTGTTGACTTGGACAGATTTGTGTTGTATTAATAATATTGTAAATTTAAAATTATGTGCACATGACCTCCATAGTGATAAAACATCACTGTGTGTGTGTGTTACATGTGGGTGGAGGTGGCGGTGGGGGGCAGTTGGGTGTGTCACGGCCTGATATGAGGGCTATAATGCGACGCGTGTTAATGGCGGGCATTGGGTGATACGGGGCGCAGTGATACACTCACTGTGGTGCCAGAAAATGACTTTTTTTTCTTTCCTCCCTGGAAACTGTAATCAACTGTAATGCCACGGTTCCAAAAATCTCAATCTGCCACATTTCGCCACAACTCTCATATACTGTAGATATTATTTTTTTTCCCCTCCCTCACCCTGTCACCGTCCTTCAAGGTTAGACTGGGGCTAATACTGAATGTTTCTAAACTATATATACTGTATATATATATATGTAAGTTTTGTGTGTGTGTATAAATCATCATGTAACGCAGACCTTTCAAATCTCCTATAGAATAAACATTTTTTAACAGATAAAAATGGGTGATTTTCTTTTTAAATTAATCTTCAGCTTCCTTTTAAAAATGATACTACGAGACAAACAACTCTGAGTCCTCGTTCATTCTTTGACCCAAGGGGATGATTTCAGGGGAAAAATATAGAAAAGGAACATTTTATTTCATTAAAGGTACAGTGTGTGGGATTTAGCGACATCTACTGGTGAATTCGCATGTTGCAGCCACAATTATTTTCTCGATTTAATAAGGAAACGATGAAACTTTATTGTCTGCCGTAACATAAAATCTTCTTTAGTGCAGCCCGACACGCAGATTAGTAGCGTTCGTCACCATTTACTAAATTTTTTAGAAATTATGATGTTATGACCATCAGTTATCATCAAATCTCAAAAGGTTTTAAGTCCATTAAAAACATTGTGGTTATGAAAACAATCATTTATATTAACCCTTCTGTCGTCGCCGACAGGATTTGGCATGCGTACTTCTCATTACCGTAACTCCTAGACCATTTGTGATGTCTAGAAAATCTATGGGCTGACGATTCGTCAGCTGAGATTGGCACAGCAACCTCATGTGGCAGATAAAGCAGTAGAAGACGGATGGATGGATACTGGAAAGCAGAGAAATAGAGCTATTTGCACCCATATACTTGTCATTATGGTAGAACCTCGGGACTTCCGCGGGAACGACCGTCACAATCGCAGACGATATTCACCGGCACGTCACACATTTGTGACGTCAGCTTCTCAGTACCGTGATTCCTAAACGGTTGAATAACTGTCAGATATGGGACGTGAAAGTTATCTTGGGGAAAAAAGGAAGCAGAAGAACTCACTCATTGAACATTTTTTTGACAATTCTACAGCCATAAAATCTAAATAAATCCTGATTCACCATCATAATAGGGTTAATATTTAGGTGAAAAAACATCTGCATAATTCATTTTATATTTCACCTAAATCTTACACACTGGACCTTTAAAAACTCTTAAAAACCTTATAATGAGAACTTTTATGCAAATGTGTCCAGCTGTCGTGTGGACTGCTGGGAAAAAAAGGGGAGAGAGGAGGAGGCAGGAGATCCGGTCGCTTCTGACACAGATTCATGAAAAGACGGAAACCCCTCCTCCCTCGCCCTCTCGCCCTCTCGCCCTCTCACCCTCTGAGCTGGACATGGATGTAGAGTGGGAAAAAGCTTTAACTTCAAACACGGAAATTAAAAATGCAGAGACAAAAAAAAAAAATAGCCCATCCTCAGACAGATTCTTCAAAGAGAGAGAGAGGGGGCGGGTTTGATGCACAGCAGGCATCGGCTCGCCTCGACCTGCTGTGATTGGTCGGCCGCTCGCCGCCGTCTACTCACCGACAACCTCACGACCTTCCAGCGGACCACAGTGTGTTGTCCATCCCCGGGCTGTGTGCGTACACAGACACATGTTTGTCACTCTGCACTTTGTCTTCTCCCCCGGTTCCTCAGCCTGTGTATTCGGGAGCAGAGTCGTCCGTCGTCTCGTTTGTCAGTTTTCCACACAGGCTGCCCGCCTGTATGTGATTGAAGTCCGACTCCGGCTCATCCTGGTCCTTAGGGGAGCTTTTGGAGTGGATCTTGCCAATCTCCTCCAAGGCGCTGGCAAGAGAGTCAAGGTCAGCAGTGTCCTGGTGGCGAGCCTCCCACAGGCTCAGTATGACTGCAGATGGACTCCGCTGCTTGGCAAAATAACCCAGGTTTCTGTGGGAGGGCAAAAAAGGAGAGATTTCAGCATTAAAACAGTTGAAAATATCATGATTTACACCAGTATTACCCAAAGACTGAGTCACAGGGGAGGTTTCTTTGGGCCACACAAACCAATATGCAGAGTTTTCCCAACCTTTTAGTTGATATTTATGTGTATATGTGTTGAAATAACCTGAATAAATGGTTACCAATTCAATATTATAACATATATATATATATATATTTATATATATATATATATATATGAAATATAGAATATAACATAATATAATATTATATTAGCTCTTGCAGATATGGCTGTGAATTAGCAGCTACTTGATGCACACATTTGGGGACATCTTGACAAATCGAGATGCATTTTGTCATGCTTGTCACCTGATATCGGTATCAGGTGGATTTCAGGTGCCGGTATGTTCAGTAAAGCGTTGTTTAAGCGTTGGTGGAGGTCTGCGTTCTCTGAGTGATCATGTTTTAAGCACGTATCAAGCCTGTGTAGTGATTTAAAAAAGTGTTTAGCGGATTAGCGGGAAAAACAGAGCAGCTTTCAGGCTCAACATGGATTGGATTAGTTGTGGAGGTGGCAGCGGTTTTATATCCATGACAGAAAACACAGCTGCTGCTACTATGACAATATTATGTTATATGTTTTTGCATCATGAGTTGTTGATATGCATTTATTTGTTGGTATTTGATTACACTACATACATACGAGAACTAAACTTCCCATGAACACCATCTACAACACCTCCTGTATGCCCTATAAATTACACTTACAAATGCACCAAACGGGACATTTAAATGGCAAAAGATTAGCATATAATTACTGTTACATTTCTTTGGAAAAAGGGTCAAATGAATTAAACTTCTTGGGCAAGTTAGATGCTAATGAATGGTACGGTTTGGATAAATACAAAAAGAAAAATCATTATTCTCTGAGATTCCCAACACTTCTTCTTGTCAAGTAAACGATGCAACACCTCATTTTTCACACTCTGGTTACTATTGTCTTGTCCACAATGGTAAACTACTGCAATTTACACCTAATCATAGGTTGCAGCGCATAATAAAAAATTCACATGTCTTACACGGGCGCTTGGCGCGAAATAAATATCAAAAACAACCCACACGGGCGCTTGGATCCCCTTTAGTAAATCAACTAATTACATCCGTCTGCAACTGCGAATTAATTTAACACAAATTGGATAATCCTGGTGCTGTGAACACAACTATCTGGATTTACATGAAGCCAAACAAAACAGTGTGAACTTTAGAGTCTATTAAAACTAATCCATCATAAATTAGCATCAGAAATGATGAATAATTACTGGCAAACACACACTTTGGTGGGGATCTAATTCTCAGGTGCTGCCAAAGTTAGAAAGACAAAACAAAAAAGGGAGCTTGTTACCATGCCAATAGAGTGCAACCAGTGCCTGTCTGCATCATAGAGCAATGTGTCCAGCGGGGGGCAGTGTTTCACTGCTGCTCCCCCTGCCAGTTACTTCACAGGAGAGACGACAACAAGCAGCATTAAAGACTGCAGCAGCCATTGGTCACATCGGGCTCAGCTCAAAGACGTTAAGACTGGAGAGGAAAGCTTTTGTGGATAATTTGGAATCCCACAGGACTCTTAGACAAGAGGTCTCCCATGAATCATACACTTAACAGCAGATTAAAGCTGCCTCCCAGCCGAAACCAAGGAAACAACAAGAGGACAGAGGCAATTTTAGAACAGTGCATTATGATTATTAACAGAGATTTTTTATTTGTAGGAGGATTGAAAACAGGACAATCAAATTATCTGTGCTAACATTACTAGTCACCAGGGCTGTCGCTTTTAAATATGAGATTTGACAGACAGACAGACGACTTTATTGATTTGGAAATGTGTTTGAACTTGGGGGAGGTAAAATTCACACTTGAAACTTTAAAACCCATTCAAGTTGTAGTACATCAGTCTGTGATCCAACAGGGGGCGCTATGGGTGAAGCTTTGCTTTATATCCACATTGAATGCCCTCTTGGCCCATCCATAGACTGTTTGAAAAGATGGATGTAGCCTTTGAGTTTGAAGACAGGGGTCTACCTCAAACACTCAATCAGTAGTTTCAGCTCCTTTTCAATGAAACATATCAATTAAGTAAATTATGTTCCCATTTAGGACTGGCGACCTGTCCTGGGTGTACCCGGCCTTTTGCCCTATATGTCAGCTGGGATTGGCACCAGTGCTCGCCTACCACGACCCTCATGTGGAGGATAAAGCGGTAGAAGAATGGATTCATGGATGGATGTTCCCATTTAGAGACAAACCAATATAATAAAACATGCCACATGTGAGTGGACACCAGTGTGACTGACTGCTGGTATCGTCCAATAAGAGCCAATAAGGTTGGCGGTGACGTCCGTGAACTTTTGGTATTGGTGGTTAAAACGTGAATCCTTAGGCTTCAAAACAGGTGTCCAGTGTCTATCAGCCAATTAGAAAAATACAACCATGATGTTTTTTTTTGATAAACCGGATAATCCAAGCTTCTGAAAAATGGCAATGGAAGTATTTCGGGTTCTACACCACAGATAGCAAAGTAACAAATCTGCTCACCTGTTATGGGCCTTTCAATTATGCAGTTCTAGCACTACTTGGCTCGACTCTACTCATTTTTTTGCTTTTCCATTAGGAACAGGTCTGGTACCTGGTGAGGTTCCAAGCGAGCCGAGACAATACTAAAATGTGACGTCAACAGATTGCCGGCCACTGATTGGTCGTTACTGGAAGAGTCATGAGCAGTAATGAGGTTCTCCCTCATCAGGAACAGCTTTTGGTCTCTATGAGGACTACTGGTCCTGACAAGGTCAGTGTTTAGGCCAGGTCCTAAAGAGGTAACAAATACAAGAACACACACACACACACATACAGTGTAAAAACTCACCGATCTAAGTGGAGTTTCTGGGCTAAGAGTTGCCAGTCCTTGCCCTTGGCGTTGGCAGTGTCGAAGGTGGCGCAGATCCTCTGGCGGATGGACAGAGGGATTTTGAAGGCCTTGGGCCCCGTCTGGGATGTGACGGTGCAGTCTGTCTGCATAAAAAATGGAACTGACTCCTTTTCAGTCTGGAGGAATAATAGAGAAACAGGCTTGAAATCAGACAGGGGGGCTTCAGGAAGAGAGAGAGAGAGAAAAAAAGGAATTGCAAATGTCACTTTACTTGGAGCCTGGAAAGCCAGATGGGTGTTGTTTACTGGGTCAGGATAATTCACCAAAGGTATGCTTAACATTTTAGAACATGAGATAAAAATCTGTGCACAAAAAGGGCAACGGTGGAGGCATCTGGTGGTGTCTGTCTTTGAGAAAATACAACAATATCAGTCGTTTATATAATCTAATACCCTCTGTATTTGGCTATTCGTCTCTTTCTGACTCTCTCTGAAACTTTCTTCCCCAAATCTCTGCACTTTTGCACCTCCCTGTTACCAAGTAACTCTACACATTCTTTATATTTTGTATAACTCTAGGGTAGGTTTGCATAGTGTGTTGTAGAGCATGGATACCCCACTCGTACCTGTTGGGTCAGGCTGGGTTTGGTCAAAAATCCAGAATTGATGGGTTGGGCTTGACTCATGTTTGGTCACAGCATTTGACAAGATGAGTTCAAGTTCTTTGAGTGAAATATGGCGTAAAATAGGGTGAATTTAAAGCATTAAAAAAAAAAAAAAAAAGAAACCCCACTGAAAATATAGTGTAAAATTGTACAATGAGTGATTGACCTCAGTTTCGATTGGGAGTTACACACAGGCTATCGAACCCATCCACAGTAAACCAAAATAGGATCGTTGGATTATATCAATCAGTGATTAGAGTTCAAGAAGAGTTGAATAAGAAGAACTGAAGATCAGGACACCGCGAAAATGTGGCTCAAGCAGCACTCTAGTGTGTTGTGTGCCTAAAACACTGGAATTTTCATCAATTCCATAATGCTGAGTTTTGCACAAATTTACGCTGAGCACAGTTTTAATTGTGGCAGCAAAACCGCACTTCTACTGGCACCGACTTTTCCTGCCTCCAAAAGAAAAACCTGTGCTTCTCTATTAGAGAGCTTCCAATCACAAAGACCTTCTACAGTACTTGACGATTAAAGATAAAAATCCAGATACGACAAAGCAGCACATGAATACTTACTATGACTACTAACTGTTTAACTTTTCATATAGCTCCATCATTTATGTATGAATTAATATTTTCTCTTTTCCTTATCGCACAATGTAAAAGTTCTGTCATTCATTCGCTTGTGTTATTACAACTCATTAAATCCAAACTATGAGAGTTCAGGCCAAGAAACCCGAGCGATGTCATTACTGCACGTCTTTTTTCAAAAAAAGTATTGTTCATTCAGATTAAATATTAACTGCTAATTCTCAGAGGAAAACTGTAGAGAGATTAGACAATGTGATTATTCTTTTGGCTCAAACTGCATTCCTAATGAAAGCTACCTTCCACCCTAAAGCGGATTATGTATGCAGTGCATGAGCACTACATGGGGTTTTCCTTTAAAATAGCCATAAATAATATAGTTTTAATTATGTCTCTGTTCGCCGTGAAATGTGCCGACTTTCCAGGATGAAACCACATTCATTCATCATTGATGATGAATGAATGTGTTCACAATAAAAAGGCCTGTTGAAGGGGAAACCGAAATGCTAGAGTGCTTTTACTTTGTGTTTATGACATATTCAACAGATACAGACAGTGAGAACTGTAGCAAAAGGTTATTTTCACAGTCAAATAGGCAGGAGCTCAACTTTTAGATTGGGATACGTCGTCTTACATCGTCTGAAAACGTGGATCCATAGTCAAAATCACACTGTGTGACATGCCGATAATAAACGCGGGTACAACATTGATTATGATGTACGTAAAATGCAGTGGAGTATATACTCAATATACTGTCGCTTGCACCTGCGCACACACACTAAACGATGACAGTACTGGTTTGATAATCAACCTGGACGGAGATGTGGCCTGGGTTTACCATGAGAAAAGGATGCTAGCAGGCTAATGCTATCTACTGAACTTGCAAACCGAGACACTCGTCAATGACAAGGTATCACAAAGTATCACAAACATCATCAAAAATTGGTAGTGAGTGTCATCGTCTTCATTCAAAGACATACAAAAGTACACTTAAACCCAGCGGTTACAGTAATGTCTGCTGATGGGAGTAACATTAGCATCAGGCTAACATCTTATCGTTGCAGACTGTGCCAGACTAGCAGCACAATTACCTTCAAAAACTTTTGTATTACTATATTTAACTAGTTTTCTAATGACAATGACTGACGTCCCCAACTTTTATTAGCAAAAACAAATAGCTTGAATGTAAGTTCTGTCAATAATCAGTATTGATACGCATCATTAAGTGGTTATAAGATCCTGGCCCTTTTTAGTGGGTATTTGGTGTATATTGCATATCACGTAGACTATACCACTGGTATAATGTATGATGATGACTCCTTGACTTAATGAAACAAGTAACTAGCCCCACAATTGGCTAATTTTGGATAATTGGCCAGATTTCGTCCCAATCTGGCCATTCTGACAATCATGGGTGTCTTCTGATTTTAGGCTGATTTGAACAGATTATCTGGCCAAATTATCCTGCAATAACCAATGAGAGCGAGTTGACCGGGATATGGACGTTGTGTACTTTTCTTTAGAACTGTAACTTGTACAAGGCAAGTTGATTCGGTCTTCTCAGCCATGTCTTCGTCCACAGGTTTTTTTTTCTTTGTTTGTTTCTCAACACAAAACACACTCACGCATGCAACAGCTTTTAAGTGATC
The DNA here is from genome assembly GCF_958295425.1 of Solea solea. Classification (NCBI taxonomy): domain Eukaryota; kingdom Metazoa; phylum Chordata; class Actinopteri; order Pleuronectiformes; family Soleidae; genus Solea; species Solea solea. The sequence continues at coordinate 27,330,448 of NC_081141.1, forward strand.
CCGAGTTTCTGTGAGATCCCAAATCCCTGGAATCTCCTCCCAGATATCATTTGATTACATGGTCAAAACCACAATTGGTTTGGCTATGATTTTTTGCAAGAACATGACAACGACTGTCTTTGAACCTCACATCGTTTAGGAGCCCCAACCAAAGGAATCACCATGTTTGTTTCTCGCTGGTAATCTTCCGCCTGGTACAACCAGATATCTTACAATCTATACTGGTTTCAAATAGCCATTATTTCTTCATGTTCATTTTGTGGTCCACACACTCAGACTCTCCCAGTGCACACACCCTCTCACATTACCCACAAGCCCCCACTGTTTTCTGCTTTAAAAATGGCTCTTTGAATCCAAGTATGGGGCACTTAATTGGCATAATTATGACTATTTTAAAATCATGGCTACCTTTTTAATGATTGCTATTTCTTAAATTGTAATTGATTGCTTTTTTTTCTACTGTAATTTGCAGTATTCTTTCATGTCTCTTAAGTGAGACCCAGACGTGAAAGCCTGGGCGACCCACTGTGTAAAACAATGACGACCAAAACTCTCCCTGTCATCACGTACTCGTCTGTTTGCTGCTAAATGTCAAAACCATTGCGCTGATGACCTGAACTTTACTCACAGCTCCTCCACGCACTTTTGATTCTTTCCTCTGCTCTGACAAACCATAAGTGACCGTGACGGTCGGCGGGATTTAACCATTAAACCATCAAAAGGTAATTGCAAAGAATATTTCACCTGTGTCTGATTGTAACGCCATCTGTTCAAACGGTGCTGGTGACCCCCCGAGGTAGGACAAACACGATTGTGACTGGCCGTGAAAATGCAGTCGGTCGTAACAACCTCTCCTTGTCTTAACGACAAAACGGACGAGGAGGGGTTTTCTAACTCGTGGCTGCTCCAGTGGAGCCGCTTGGTAGCTGACAGAGGACTGCCGCTGTGAACCAGGCTATTTGCTGGAACACGTGTGTCCCAGGGTGAATGAAAGGGAACGAAATATAAATGGTAAATGTGGGCAGACATTCTGTAGCAATAGCACAGGTGGAAATGTCAAGGGCGGATTCCATTGAGCTGCTTCACTGTCACCACTCACTAAATTATCCGAGATATAGTGAGTTTTTCTCGAGCTGTATGAATGTTAAGTGAGAATTATTATATTTTAGGAACATTTTGAAGTTTCATATCGCAGCTAAATATCCCTCACCTCACGCTTCCCTTTTTAAATGTGTTGGAGAACTTATATAGCCTTCAGTTAGCACAATTAGCGTAACTCAAAAGACGTCAAGTATGTCCATTGTGGGCTACTGTAAAAACATGGTGGTCCAAAATGGCCGCCTTGGAAGAGCTGACCCAGTTCCTGATATAAATATGACAAACAGCAATTTATACAACTAAGACAGTGTCCCAAAAAAGCCTGAATTGTACACACTGGACCTTTAACACAATATAAAATGTGACAAGAGCAAATTTGTGCATAAAATAACACTTCTGAATAATACTAAAATATAAAGTTGCTTTAAAATGTTCTGTTTTCATAGCCTTAGCACATTTTGTAATGATGAATAATGAAGTTTACTTCACAATGAAGAACTACATCTTTTCTGGCATGTGCAGGCCACCGTAGTTCCCCGTTATGCTTGAGAAAGAGATGGGTGAGTCAGTTAGCGTTATCTTGGCTGGGATCAGACGACATTATATATTTTTGTCTTTCATGATCTGTCACCATGTCAGATTATCAATCACAGTGGCACGGATTCTTGCTGTGTCTATCAGTATATATTTGTATAGGACTTGTCAATCATGCTACTATCAAAGCGTTTTGGGTGATGCTCGCGGGCATCTTGAAAATCGTCCTGAATTTGTGATGTACAAATTTGGGTGTGGGCTTTAAAAGTTTCTCAAACTTTTTTAAGCAGCTTCAAACACATCGGACACTGCAACACTGTTGTGACCTAATGCGATCAGTAATACGTGTGCGTTTCCTGCTGAAAAATGTCTTGTCTGTGGAAAGGAAAAAAACCTTTAGGTGCATCTTTGGTGTGTGTGTGCGTCCAGCATATATTAGTGATAAAAAAAAATAAAAAAAGAGAGAGAGAGGGTGTTGGCCTCAGGAGAGACGGCCCAGCATTCAGTGCACACGCCCTGCGGGAAGGTCACATGACAGCCGAGCGACCTCCCCGCAGCTGCAGAGCCTCACCTCGTCCACGGCCGTGTAGACCTGCAGGATCTGCTCGTGGCCTTTGACCTGGCGTACGCTGATTTTGCAGGAGAGCTGCGTGGTGGCGGGGCTGTATCTCTCCAGAGAGAAGGCACAGTGCAGGGGCTGCTGGTTGCTGCACCACACTTGGGGGAAGGAGAATTCCTGAGGTGGCAGAAGAAGGAGAAGTGTGTGTGTGTGTTTACATACTACATGATCTGAATGAGATGATTCAGCTCCCTCAGCATCGACACACAGCTGGAGTCAAAGAAGAAGCCAATATATCCAGGCAAGGGACAATATTGACATTTCCTGTCATGAATATCCAGAGGGGGAAAAAAAGACTAAAATTATTCTTGTGAAAACTGTAAAATTATGATTTAATATATATGTATTACATTCTTAAACATAAATGTGCAACGCCTGACCTTAATATGGTTTGTTTCTATAATCTATAAGCATATTTTCAGGTAGAAAATGTGCATTAACAAGCTTATGGAGCTTTACAGGGTAAAACACATGAAATAATGTTATTAACATTGTTAAATTGTTAAAAAATGAATGTAGTGAAAAAAACAATTGTTAAAAAAAAACATTATTTGCGTGACCAAGTCTTGCAAAATCATATGTTCCAAACACATGTCGCTACCAATTCCTAGAAAATACTTTGTCGCATTGTAATCACACAACTACAAAAACCTTGCTTTACAAAAACTATGTGTTGTAAAATGTCGTAATGTTAGAACATAATTCACCCAATTTTTTTGTCAACAATGTCAACAATGCTACAAATAAACAAAGTAATTGTTAAAAATGTTACACATTTACTGAAAAAACGTACATATATAAAACATATAAAAATACTTAAAATACTTAACGCATTTAAAGCAAAAATAAGGTCATTATTATGTCATTGGGTCCTGGACTGACAGGAAAGATGCTGACTCCCCCTTGTGGTCATGATTATCCCAACATAATACTGTATGTATATATGTAGGGAACAGGGGAAAAAACTTGTCCTCTAATGTATAATTAATACCTGGAGAACCACAGGATCTAAAGGGAAACGTCCTTGACCTTTGTTTGACTCCGTCTCTGTGTTCTCTGCATATAAAAAGTGATGTGTAAATCATTCCTGGCGTATTAAATTCAGCAGGCCGGTGAGTTCTACTGGAGAATGAACCCTTGTGGCTTTTTTTTTTTGTTGGCTGCCCAGAGAAGCTCACCACAGCAGATAATAGAGTTGGGGAGGAGCAGCAGCAGCAGCAGAGAGGAGAAGATAAAGGAAGGGAAGGGAAGGGAAGGTGGGGGTGTGATGGACGCAGGAAGCTCAGCTTTTTAGCACTAAAAGCTGACTTGATGTATGGCACATCGCTCAGCTATTATTCTACACCTGCTCCACCAGAGCAGGTTCGCCATGCCTGCCTGCCTGCCATCCTGAAAGAAACCCCCTCATAAATAAGGCCGCGGAGAGGACAGTGGTGCATCTGAGACGCAGCGCTCTCACTCTGCATTCACATCCTTACAGTAGGGACACAGCTCTGCTGCGGCGGACAAACACACGCACAGAAGGCCTCTTAATGCTCCTGCAAGTGGAAAGCAAAACACGGTGCCATCAATCTCAAGCCGTGTCCGGCTTTATGACCCTCGTGTGACAGCAGGATTCATGTTTTTTAAAAGGGGGGGGGGGGGGGGGGGGGGATGTATGAAAGCACGGAGTATAAATCGTGACAAAATCAGATGAATGTTACGAGCAACAAAGAAATTATTTTCCAGGTTTGTCTCATTGTCTCTGTCGGCGAGTATGTGACAGTAAATGATGCCAAACAAACAGACATCTTGTGACAGCTGTCAATCAAACACAATAAGTTCCTTGTGGGTGTGATCACACCAATATGAACCTATTGGCTCATTGGTGCCCTCCCTGTTCTCCACCCCCAAACTGTAAAAAGGCCGGTCGACACGCAACCTACAGCATATTGCGCGGCCGTAAATTAAGATTAGCACACGTGCAGTAATTATAAATTATTATAATATATATATATGATTATATTATTTGCTCGTGCTGCACGTTTTACTGCTCTCACAACTTTTGATATAAATGTCACGCCTTGGTATTTGTAATTAGTTGAAAAAAATCGTCAAAAAGAAATCCTCAACAACGTCACTGCCAGACTATTTACTGAGTACATCTAAGTACAGTATGTCATATCTTAATACATAAACCACATTTTTAAATTGTAAATGGCTAATTTCTCACCTAAAACTGCTATTTGTGACGCAGAAAAGGTTTTATTTCTGAGCTGGCAGTTAATGTCAATGGATTTTTCCTTTCACCCCAACCTGTCTAGGCAGATGGCTGCACATCTTTGAGTCTGGTTCTTCCTGTTAAACTCTCTCCACTGATGCCTAGTATATATATATATATATATATATATATACACATATGAAATATATAAGTATATACTCTATAAGTATCTTGTGACAGATACTGTCAAAAGAGATCTCTGAGATCCGTACAGACAGTAGTTCTGAAAGAAAATGGCCTTTTACGTCAGCATAACAGTCACGCACCCTAATCGACTCATCGGTTATTCGATAATCAGGACCCATCTGTACTTTAACGGACATGTACAGCCCAACGCTCTCTGAAGTTTAGTTTTACAATCACTCATCGTCTCACTATTCTTTAGCATATTTCTTATATTGTTCTCGTCGCATCCTGCAGAAACTCCACAGTAATTAGGGCTTAGCTGCAATAACAGGACAAATTAGCACACACCCCCGCATCCAATCTATGTTTTGATTTTAGCTCCTCTGCAGATATCGTCGCCATGGTTACCTGACATGTGGTAAAGGGTTTGATGCTCCACAGGAACTGGGGAACATCCTGGATGGACACCTGCAGGCTGAAGGTGTTCGCTCGGAAAGGCAACATCTTTGGCTCCTCGAGGAGCTGACCCCCTCTGGTTTTCTCTGCAGCCACCACTCCCTGTGAGGAGAGAGGAGAGGAGAGGAGAGGAGAGGAGAGGAGAGGAGAGGAGAAGTACAAATAAGGAAGAAATTAATAGGCGGTAGGGGTAAAAGAAGGAGCTAATATAGACCAGTTGTTTGGGACACAAAGATGATTCAGGGGAAACACTTTTTTTGAGATATTTAATTTAGATTTATTAAATTATACAAGCGTGAAATGAAGTTGGGATCTTGGAAACTGCTGGTTTATCTATTCAGAGTAATACTGGGTGTTACAGAAAATGCCAGAACAACAAGTCTGACACGTTGCATTTCACTGCAAACAAAGCACAAATTTGCTCTTGTTATGATTCATATTGTGAATTGGGTCACGATCGTCTCCTCTCAAAAGTCTGTCCCCGAGATAAAAAGGGCCTACAGACAAAAACAAACACACAAAAACAAAGCAAAAAAACAAACAAAAAATGAGACTGGGCCATATTCCTCCCTTTGAGGGAACATTACGAAAGCATATCAGCACAAACACCTGTTGCTAATCCCTTCCTGATGTCGCAGCCACCGACTGACTCACCACCGACGTTAACGCAGAAACAATCCGCCAAAGTGACATCAGGTCTCGGCTGAACACACACACAAAAAAAGCCCCCACACAGCTCACGCTCTTACATTAGCGTCGCATTTGCAGCCTCCGAACTTGACAGGGTGACGCTCGGATTTAATGCAGAAGAAAAGCATCGCGAGGGCGAGGGAGGGAGGGACAGTGTCGGTGGTGGTGGTGTAGGGGGTTTACAAATGTCTACCTCCCAAATTGAATTTGTGATGATGAAAGAGCACTTTGATTGTAGCCTGCAGGTATTCATCTGTCATCATTGTTCAGTGTCCCCGCAGAGGGTGGGACGGCTCAGAGTGTGGCCCGTCTATTCTGAGCCGTCTCACTCACAAAAGAGAAGAGACAGCGAACAGAGCTGTGGCCAATGTCAGGACACAGCTCAGTCACTCTGACACAATGTGTCAGACGTTGCCTATGCATAAGTCTGTGTATTACACAGTGTGTGTGTGTGTGTGTGTGTGTGTGCAGAGAAGCAAGTGTACTGTAGGTCATATTATGGTATGGTGCCTTAGCTGGAGGTCGGGACACCTTCAACTCTACTACCATAATGACAAGTATACGAGTGCAAAGCTCTATTTCTCTGCTTTCCTATTCCATCTATCTGTCTTCTACCCCTATCGCCTCCACATGAGGGTGCTGTGACAATCTTAGCTGACATAGGGCGAAAGGTGGGGGTCACATCACATCCAGCAACTTTCTAGATATCACAAACGGTCTAGGAGTTCTGGTAATGAGAAGTACGCATGCCAAACAGAGGTGAAACGTTGCATGTAGGTCAGGTCTGGTGAAAATGCGATATTTTCATAGTGCTCTGACCCGTGCGTTTGCCCCAACGCGCTAAAGCGCCCCCCTAAGGTGAAACACCGATGGAGCAAGCCAAAACTAACTGATACAGAATTTCACGAAACTTGGTGGGAACATGTTATAGCCCAAGCCGAACAAAAAAGTCAATTGGGACCATGGCCTCAACTCGACAGGAAGTCGGCCATTTCGAATTTTGGCGTCCATTTTGGTAATTTGCACGCTTCGTAAAATGAACTGACTCCAGTCCTTGAGGAGTCATCCATCTGTTGCACTCTTCAGTCTCACCATTAGATGTCACTAATTCTTAGAAAGTGAGGATTTCTTCTCAGTTATGCTAGAATTTGGGGAAAATGACTAAAGGGTGATGTGAACAGTATTTTCACTGGACGATGCGGCCTGTTAGCATTTTTAAAAAATAAACCAGGTGGAATTTTTGGTGAGGAAACATCATCTAAACGTCTTCAGAATGACCAGAACATCATGATGCATTATCATTCTAATCTCTACATTCACAAACCCTTTCTTGCTCTCACACTTTTTTTCTGTGTGTTGCGTCAGGTTTCCTGTTGATCCAGGATCCAGTCTGTAATTGACTTTGTGCCGGCGCTTGGAAAACACACAGAAGCTACACAGTGCTAACAGACAGGAGCCCGAGGGACCTGCAGAAATCTGGCATCTGCTCGGCAGGCAGGGAATTCATAAACCAAATCCAGAATGCATTTTAAAGCCAGCTGTCGCTGACGGCTGTGACATGACAGAACGGCGGCGGGGAGGGAGGCAGAGCCAGTCATGAGGCTCACGGTGACTCTGCTCGGCTCGACTGTGTTAGTCTAGACTCTCCAGAGAGATGCAGAAGCCTGATTTCCCTCATGTTTACCCGTGGGATCACAACGCTTAAAAACTCTATAGGTCGCTGAGGGATAATCAAGTCAAACAAGACAAGTGGAAAAAAAAAAGAAAAGAAGGTTAACACTGAAATGGCAGTGATTACTGTGCGTCAGTGTTTGTCTCAGTCTATTAAAACCACTGGAACAGAATCTGTCAAGCTGCTCTGAGACCCCACCACCAGCTCTAAATATTGTCTCACCGTGATAATGAATCTGCAGTTACGACCACACAACGACTGGCACAACGACCAGATATTTGTCTACAGGACTGAGGCAGAAAGTCGTGTTTGTTTCTGCAACACTGTCAATCAAAAACTGGCTCCGCCTTTCAGACAGTTCCTCCAATCATCATGCAGAAACCCGGCCACTGTACGCACCCCCGCCCACTGCTCTACTTACTCCCAGAGAAGCTGAGCTTCCGTTGAAGTGACGACTTTTGCCACATTTGTCCAATTCTGTGTTGTCATCGTAAAGAAAAGCTGAAGCTAAGTGGGAATCAAGTGGGGTTACCCCTAACCTAACCCTTGAACAACAGATAAAATTTGTACAGAACTCTAAACACTATTTCTACAACAATTTAGTAATAAGTCAACCATTCAACCAATGCAGTCAACTCTATAATTATCACTTTTTCATAGCAGAAAATTTAGGGTCAAATAAACCTGCTTAAGCTTCTTATCGCTTCTCTTTAATCCACAAATATAGACTCTTCATAACGAAACCCTCTCTAAATAATAAGAAGAACGAGATGAAATGACTAAGTATTAAATGATGAAAAAGCTTCAAAATTATACAAATTTCCACATAGAAACATAGAAAAAGAGACTCCTCTGCTAAATGATGAGATTTGAGACATTTCCTCTGCCAAATGTTGGCAAATAATCCATGTTTTTGTGTGGACATTTGCTGTGCAAGGTCTGATGCTGCTGAAGTGAAGCAGAGTAAAACTACAGAGGTTTCAGTAAAGAGATGCCTTGGCAGTAGTTAGTTTTTGTGTTAGTTTGGCACAGTTTGTCTTAGTTCTTATATACCAAATTATTAAACTCATTTAATGTTATTTACATGTCACTATTTGTTTAAAAAAAAGAATTGGTTTGAATTAAGAAAAATGTCTCACTTGAAAAAAACATTGTTGAAATACATGTATGACTTACATAAAAGCATTATTTTTTTCAAACTGACTGGTGTAGTATCATGTACAGTAACACTGTGACATCTACACAGCGTTTAATGACCATACAATGTGTTACAGTGAAGTTACTGACAATTATTAATGAGACTATTCAATGGTGGTATTGGAAGGTCAAAAATGAAAACTTTAAAGCAAAAATAAGGACACGCAGCAGCGGTCTGGACAGAGGACTGGAAAACCAGACTATCAATCCCAACAAAGAGTCATCCTTAAAATGATGTAGAAGAAGTTACAATTCTGTGAAAAAGTGAGGCAAATGAAAATCAGATGATGATTCACTGTGTGTTCAACACCAAATGCAAAGCGAACCTTTATCCGGCCTCTGGGGTGTTTGTCTATCTGCGTATCATCAGACGTGCTGAATGTTAGCAAACATTCTCTGTCAAAAGTTTGACTTTGTAATTATTGTATTTGTGAGCGGGACAAGTCAAACAGCGATGACATGAGGAAGACAAGAGGGGACAGCTCAAAAGCAACCAAAACGGTCCAAAGTCTGGGACACATTCACCACAAAGCAGAATTAGCATGCCATAGTAGTACGACAGTGTATGCGTCCAGTGCAAGGTACACACTGGACACAAGGTAACAAAGTAACGTTAACAACAGCGCTTGCATACACGCAAACAAATGTTACTGCTAATTTTCAAGTAAGAATCATGACGAACGTGTAGTGACCAGTTAGTCACTGAAACCCACAAAGTGTGTTTATTCAATATGACAACGGGTTCCCTTCACCCGCTGACCTTTGCCCTGCAATGAAATGTACACGTATATGTATAAATGTCTAAAATGTACTTAAGTTTCAGAAGTAAAAGTATTAAGAAAGTGAGGAGTTAGGATTGAGCCATTGTGTCTCAGTGGTAGCGCGAGTTGGTTGTGGGTTTCACTTCCTGGCTCAAGGTCAAGGTATCTTGTCCCAAAGCAGGGAAAATAGGTTTGCAGCCAGGAAGATGCACACACAGAGATATTTAGACATAATACACAGATAGACAACAACAGATAACATCATGGGCAGATTAAAAGAACCAATAGTAAAGATAAAATGTGATTAATAAAAAAAAAAAATATATATATATATATATATGTATATCTTAAATCTCTTAGTCCAAAGAGTAGGCACCTTCCACCGACAGCCTGACGGCAACAGTACAAATTCAGACTGAAGAGGGTGATCTGCACATTCCAAAATCAAGGAAGCCTTTCTGAACACTTGTCTACTATACAGGTCAGTAAGCTGGACTTGACTCCTCCCTGTAACCTTACCGGCCACTCAGATATGTGTGAATTGAAGTGTCTCCTTGAGCAAGACATTTAACCTTGTTGCAGTGTAAACAATAAATACAGACCATTACCAACTCTTCTTCAAGTAACAAAGATAGTTAGTGGAAATGGTGTAAAGTACAGATACATTACAATTATTTAATTATATTTTATCAAAAGTTATCAAAAAATTAGCATTTTGCACTTTTAGGATGCCTTGTGTGGGTCAGTTTGACCCGCTCGGTTCAGAATGACACTGTTCCCCCTGGCTGTGGGATATGGAGCAAGCAGGAGGGTTAATAGCATACTCTTAACCCCTTCTGGAGGATTGTCACGGGGCACTTGTATCCAGCAGAGAGGTGCCTTGCTGGATGTCACAAATTTGTGTCAAACCAAAATCTTTATCTATTGTATGTGCTGTATTAAAATGAACAATCTCCACTTACACACAGGAAGATAATATATATATGTATATCTATGTATATATATATATATATGTATATCTCGATATTGGTTATTGGTCCAAGCACTTCCAATATATGGAATATCTGCAAAAAGTTCAATGTTGTGCATCCCTACTTAAGACCATTTACTCAGAAAAAGGTTTACTGACGTTCTAAATCAAGTAGAGAAAAGTAAAAGCTAATTTTCCCATATTCCATTCACAGAAAGAAAAAAAAATGTTTTGCTTTGTAAGTGGGTTGTGCACAAAATACATGTAGAAAAGATGCCTGTGCACGCTCAGTAACATGGCACAAACATAACACCATAGTTTGAGAACCTTGCTGAGGGAGTGATCTTGTGATTTGGGTCATGATAGTTTGCCGGCACAGAAACGAATTCTCTCTATATATATATGTATACTGTACATACATATATATGTACATATATATGTATAAAAAAAGTGTTTTAAAACTGGTGATAATCATGAAAAACAAATGATTCAAACCAGCGTCCCTCCTCACCTGAAAGGCATGCGGCGTGTCGTCCACACAGTAAACCCGTAGGCTGTAGCTCATGGAGCCTGCGTCCATGCTCCCGAACACCGCCAGCTTTAGCCTCTTCACGGCAGCCTGCGTCAGCGGCTCGCCCACCAGGGTGTACGAGCCCGGCTGGTCCAGCAGCAGGTGGCAGCTGGACGAGTCCATCAGGCAGTAACAGGAAATCGACTCCTCCTCCACTGACATCACATCCTGTAACAGAAGAACAGAGGAAGCATGAGTCTCGCACATACTAGCAAGCTAAAGCAGTCACTACATAATCTGATGTTTGAGCTCGATGAGTCTTGTTTTCCCCAAAGTCACTGTACTTGATTGATTATACATGACTATTTTAAAGTATCTTCAGTAAAACAGCTGGGATAGGGGTCCGGTGCAGTGTGGATTGGGCAGAAACAGAGATGGGGTCCTTGGCGGTCCAACTCCCGGTTGCTGAAATTGGATTTTGGGACAGTGAGGTTTACACCAGTAGAAAAAAGGGTTGCTTCACTACGCCTGCGGGTTGGGGAATCACATTCACATTTAGCAGACACTTTTATCCAATGCGACTTTCAAGAGAGTTATAAGATACAAATAAGTAGTCTTGGAAAGAACTCCACTAGATAGGAACAGTGGACTGATAGAGAGTGAGAGTGCCGAGGTGGATCCAAGTAACAGAAGAAGAGGGGGTAGGGTAAGTGCTAGGACAGAATATGCTCTTGGAAGAGCTGGGTTTTCGAGAGCTTCTTGAAGATAGACTGGGACGCCCCTGTTCTGGTAGCGATTGGTAGGTCATTCCACCAGCGTGGAACGACACATGGAAAGAGTCTGGATTGTTTTGTGCGGGGTGTTGGCACCGCCAAACGACAATACTTTGATGAACGGAGTAGTCAAGGGGAAACACAAGCCTTTAGGAGAGCATTTAAGTGGGTGGGAGCAGATCCATGAAGCATTTTGTAAGCAAGCATCAAAGTCCTTGGGAAATGTGTGGCCCTATGGGGGACTCTGGGTAGTGACAGAAAGAACAGGAACACAGATTAAAGGGGCTGAAATGAGTTTCTTCCATAGGGTGTCTGGGCTCGCTGCACCTAGACATTGAGAGGAGCCAGTTGAGGAGGTTTGGGCATCTCGCCAGGATGCCTCCTGGACATTTCCCTGGGTACGTTTTTGTAGAATTGCCCAACCAGGAGGAAGCCGCAGGGCAGACCCAGAACACACTGGAGAGATTGAGATTGAGGTGTCTGGGGCCTTGGTCATTTGCAAATTTCCAAGACATACATTAATCTTCGGGCTGTTGGCATAGCCACTAGCCATGAATGTTTTTAGTGTTTTAGGCATTACAAAAAGCCAATTCAGTGTGGCTAAAAAGCCGATACGACATAAAACTCTGGCAGATTCTCCTAAACTGGTTCTCGTGTGTTTGAACCCTCTCAGCTCACAGAAACAGACTCTGCTGTCAAACTAAATATTCATGCTCAGTGCACCGATGTCATGAGCAGAAAAACATGTACAAATGAACTCCAGCACATGGTACGATGTTTTATGGATGGGAGTTGTGCTGCGCTGCTGTGAAACAACGGTGTGAGCAAACACAACGCAGGTTTAAATCAAAAAGCAGACGCTCACACAGGCCGTCAGCGTTCTCCTGAGAACATGAGGGAAAACATTTCCTACATGAGTGATCGTGTTAGAAGATAGCAGAACGGAAAATAGGTATACACTGTTTTATTTATGAGATGACAACAGCATCGAGGGAAGACTTCATTCTGACTGGTTGAGTCCTGTCTTCTTATTCTTTTTTTTGACTCTAAATATTTTTACTGAACTGAATATTTCTTTATGACAAAAACATTTTTTTTAAATCTCATAATCTATTTATTACCTCTGCCAAAGACGTTATGTTTTCATCTGTAAATTTGTTAGTCTCTTAGCAACTTCCCGTGTCCAGTTATCGAGCCCAGGGTTCAGATGTAACATCACAGAAGGAGCCTTGGGGCTGATATGATCACTGGCAAACTTCTTAAAGTCTTTGCAGATCAATTACGCAATTTTTTTTTTTTTTTTAATCTGTCTCTTAGTCAGCACTAGGTCCCTAAGTTGTGGAAGGAATCTATCAATGTGCATGTGGCTAAAAACAACTTTGACTGCAATTGTGATGAAGAATTTTGAGCAAATGGTCTAAGGAATCCTGACCACTAACGTTCAGGACCTGCTTGACCTTTCACAATTTTTCACAAGCCGACAGAAGAGTGGATGAAGCCACTGTCACCCTTTTTAATTATGTAAATAAGCATATTTTCAAGACTTTGTTTATGGATTTCTCCTCACCCCACATTTCAGGAAACAAACATTATGTCCACCTTTAACCTTGACGCAGGGTTGGTGAAATGGACATTGAACTTTTTTGACATGCAGGCTCCAGGCAGTCAGGGCCAATGGCGTCCTGTCTAAGAATCTGCTTCCATCGACAGACTCACCCCAGGGATGTGTCTTGCCCCCTCTTCTGTACATTTTGTACAAAAATAGATTGTCATCAGTATTCATGAAAGCAGACACCTCCATAAGTTTGCAGATGACACCGTTTTAATTAGTCCACAACAGGATGGAGAGGTTCAACATGGGCCGGTGGTGGATTACTTTGTGGAGTGGTGTGACAAACTCTTCCTGCAGTTAAATGTCAACAAAACCCATTCAGCTGTACTTCAGGGTCGCCAATCCCAGCTGACAAAGGGCGAAAGGCAGGGTCACACCCTCAACAAGACACCAGTCCATCACAGGGCTGCATAGAGAGAAACAACCATTCACTTTCACATCTTACAGTCAATTTGGAGTGTCCTAATCCACAAATCTACATGTTTTTGGGGCCTGCACAGACAGATTTGAATGGAATTTGGTATGTGTATGCAGGATCAGTCAATCCACCCTCAGACAAAGTTAATTTGGATCTGATACAGACTATGGATTTGGCTGCAATTTAACAAGTAGCTATAAGAAGGTAACGTTCGATCCGGATCCAAAAAGTTTCCAGTGGATCAAAACGTCAAAACTTTCAGGAGTTGGTTTAAAGTGTTGGCAAAGGTCTGTGTTGTATGAGTGAGTCTATTTTCCAAACGACTCCTCTCACATTTACTTGATTAATCTTTCGATTTCTTTCAACTCTTTCCTACACTTTTCTATTGATTGTTTAACCTCTGTACTGATTTCTTACAATTCTGTCTCCATGTTTCTCTCAAATATTTCTGTGAGGCACCTCAAATCTGCCCAAAAGATGGTTGCCATACTGGTATTTAATTCAATAATGTTGTTAACCTTCTGTTGTGTGCGTAACTTGTATGTCTCCTCTGGCACTGTATTACAATATTGACTCCCAAACACCTTTTGAAAAAGACAAATATCATAGATTAATAAATATTTATTTTCGGACACATCTGAGGCTCAAGCATTTAGGCAAGGACAGCCTCATGGGGACTTCAAGTATTGAGCAGCATTAACAAGTTTAACAAGTTCCTGAGAGCTAATGGCATGGTAGACAAATTCCTCAAAGTCCTGTTTCTCATAAATACCAGTCGGTATTTCCCCTCTCCCATTTCAACGGACAAGTCAAAAGCATCATGTTGGGACTTTGGAACAGAACTTTGGTAAGTAATAAAGAAAACATGTTTTTACTGTGTAAAAAATTAAACACTGAAGTAATAGATGACTTTAAACACCTACGCTGCTGAATCAATTCCTGTTGTACACATTTATAACTGGTCAAGTTAGAGGGGGGTGTCTTTTTTAGACTAACTAATCCAGTTGGTCTGTCATGTGTCACCATGTCGTCAGTTAAGCAGTTTTAAAAAAATACATAGAAAAAAATTACAGAAATTACATAGATTTGTGTTTCTTGGTTTTTGGTTTAAATTAAAAAAAAATTAAAAAATGATTTATTTATATGTTTATTTCGGTCATCTCAGTTAGATCACTCATCATCACACATCATCTTAGTGTAGTTCACACAATAAACATAACCGAAAGGGAAAGCGGGAGAAGCAAAAGCTTATCTAGTGATTGACTGTTTTGCTTTTCACATTCACACGTGTTTGAGATTGTTCTTCTATTCTATTTTTCAGGAAAAGGTGAGGACAGTGAAACCCACAAATATGATGAAGACATTCAGTCACTGGTTGAAACCAGAAACTCAGGTTGGTTGCAGAGGCATTCCTCAGCAGGACAGACTGCCCCATCTGCCTCTTCCATCACTGAAGCAGACCTGCGAGCGCTACGTCAAAATTCTGGAGCCCATTGTGGGGAGGGATGAGCTGAATGACACGAAGAAGGTGATGACAGAGTTTCTAAAAGAAGGCGGAGTTGGAGAGAAACTACAGGAAGGCCTGGAGAAGAGAGCACGTGATACTGAGAATTGGGTGTGTTTCTAATCAAAATGAAGATATTTTTCTCAATCACTTCTTTCATTTGAATGAACGTTTGGTCTGTTTCATGATGTATTTGTACACTACATGTTTTTTATAGGTAGCAGATTATTATATTCAGTATGCATATCTAAACAACCGGGACCCTGTGGTGATTTTCTCAAATACTGGGCAAGTCCTTCCCCGAATGAACTTCAGGCATAAGCATGAACAAATAAGGTGAACACACACACGTCTCATCCCTAACTTGACCACAAACTTGACCAGTTCCTCAGAAATGAGGTTGTGACCATTGTACTACTGGGGCAATGGTGGCTCAGTGGTCGAGCAGTAGATGGGTAAAATGTTGCATATTTTAGGGATATCCTGTGTATGTTTGTCTACAGGTCTTTGCAAGATTATTAAACCTAAGTCGCTCCTGTCAGCGTGTGAATGTGTCTGAAAGATATCGTTAACAATGGGTCAATTAAATCAACTTGCAAGATTTCCTGTTTCACAATAAAATGAATGTCCTCTCTCTGTCTTTTTTAGGTTTGCTGCTGAGTTTACCTCAGCTCTATTGAATGTAAAGACAATGATTGACAAGTGAGTACTGAACCAAATGTACCAACTTGTTTTAATCACCTATGGTTTAGTGGTGAATGGAGTATGTGTCCCAAGATAACATGTAATAACGGCTTATATAGCAAAAGAATAATCACTGAGCCATGAGTCGTTTTTCAGGTCTCCTTTGGAATCTCAGGTATTCCTATTTAGTACAGAGTAACATACAAAGGTCCATGGTTTACCATTTGCAAAAAGACCACTCCACCATTAGCTTATGAGTGAGACGGACAACACAACAAGAGGTTCAAATGATTAATTAGCAGTTAGTCATGAGCATTAATGATTAGTTAATGAAACCTAATCCTTAGTTAATCTTTTTACTCACCATTTTGTTAACTGTTACCAAGACGTACTTGAGGGATGCATTTTTGTATGAATGGACAGAAATGCAGACATTTGAACGGCCGCAATTTAAGCATCAGTTGTCAATGTCACTGTGTCATCAGTTTGAAACAGAGCAAACACAAATAACCATTGGCAGATGGATTGACCCTGGCAGATCGCTCTTTTACTCAAAACACCCTTTTCAAATGAAAATGTAGTCGTATGGATTTAGCAAGGCGAGTATTAGCTGACCATGAGAGAACTAGCTAAAGTCTGACCCTTATATCAAATGTACTGTCCAGAAATTACACAATAAAGGCATATAACACAAAATCAGTGGGTCATAGTGACTACATGTTTTACAGTGAGACACTACCAGTTGACCACATGAGAGGGAAGCCACTGTGTATGAAGCAGTACGAGCAGGTGATGTCAACCTGCCGGGTCCCTGGTCTGAAGACGGACTCATTGGTGTTCTATGGAAAGAGCTCCAACCCCCCCAAACACATTACTGTGGTTCACAACTGCCAGGTGAGTGACTCCTAATCACTGGCCCAAGTCAAATATTTGGGATTGTCTTGGAAATAATGCACTGGTAGAGAACTATACCATTCCCCATTGATTGTAATGGAAGAAACACTTTGAATAATGACTCGTTATTCCAAAGAATCTTCATTAATTTTTTGAAGTCTCACCATCTAGTCTGTCTTAATCAAGTCTTTCTGGTTTCATGTGTCTCCTTGGATTCAGTTCTTTGTGCTGGAGGTGTACAACAGTGACGGGACTCTGCTGACAGTTGATCAACTCTGTGTTCAGCTGGAGAAGATTTGCAACTCATCGTCACTGACCAACATGGAGCCTGTGGGCATCCTCACCACACAGCACCGTGACACCTGGGGCAAAACCTACTTTAACCTCATGAAGGGTGAGAACATTTACATTTAAGCATTTAGCAGACGCTTTTATCCAAAGCGACTTACAAAAGAGGAATAAGCAAATAGAAGTAGTCTTGGAAAGAACTTCACTAGATAGGACGAGTGGACTGATGGGTGAGAGTGCCGATGTAAATCCAAGTGCAGAAGGAGATGGAGGGGGTTAGGTAGGTGCTAGGACAGAAGATGCTCTTGGAAGAGCTGGGTGTTCAGCACCGCCACATTCTCCAACTAACATTTACTCTCTGTGCATGTCATGTCCTTGTGTGTGACCAGATAAGACCAACAAAGAATCATTGACAGCTATTGAAAGCAGTATCTTCACGGTGTGTTTGGATAGAGCGATGCCCCCAGTGCCTGATGACATGTACTGCAACAGTGTTACTCACCACATACTGCATGGAGGAGGCAGCCAGTACAACAGTGGAAATCGCTGGTTTGACAAAGGACTTCAGGTGATAGTCTACATCCGAATGTTTTATATTTCGTTGCTATTTTTTTTAAAGATATGTTCCTATTTACTGTCTTTACTAACCTCACTTTCTTATCTCTGTCAACCTGATGTCCTTCGTCCAACGCAGCAACATATTTTTTCTATGGGGCCAATTTGCTCCAAGGGTGGCTTGCTGACACAAAACCATGGAAGAAAGGCCACTGGTGCCTCATTAACTTTTAGTTCAACAGTGGTAACAGCAAACTAGGAAGTTGACTGTGCAGTAAAGAACAATAGTGAACTTACTCTTCTCAATAAATGATAACTATAATGATAAGAAAAAGAATGGAGTGCTGCAACTACAAGGGGATCACACCTCTCAGCCTTCCAAGGATGGTCTACACTAGAATGCAAGGGAAATCCATTTGTTAGTTGAGAGGTGGGCGGTATCCGGGGCATACCAGAGTGATAACATTTCTCAGCTGACCAAATAATGCCTTAGTATCACCTCGAGGGAGTTGGCGGAGATGACCAGGGAGTGTCTTGGCTTTCCTGATGAGACTGCTCTCACAGTCTGGACCTGTATAAATGGATGGAGACAAAGACGGACTGATGGGGAGCTTGGTTGTGTAATACTTCTGCTTGTTTTTTATCTCGTCTTTTTGTCAGGTAATTATTGCAGAGGATGGAAGCTATGGTATGAACTTCTCACATGCTGGTAGTGATGGAATAGTCCGCAATGAGATGACTGCCTATGCTATGGCCCACATGTAAGTCGACCAAGCATGAATGGGATTCTTTTGGTGTGGATTTTTTTAATGTGTTTTTCTTTGTCACTTGTAGATGAGGAAGAGGTTATTGAAACCTCCTCACCTCTATGCCAATTGAGGAAGTTGGGTCAAGTTTCTGAATAAAAAATTATAGACTACATCTGTGGTTTAAGAAGCCTATTCTTATGAAGCACGTTTGGTAATTTTGTTGTGTACTGATGTCTTTATCTTCTGTGTGGGAACAGGAACAAACTACAGACAACTCAATCTTTCATGGAGGTTTTGCCTTTGCCCAAACCACAGAAACTACACTTCAGCATCACACCTGAAATACAGGAGGACATTGAGGAGGCGAAGCAACACATTGACATGTGAGGATAATTTCAAGTTAAGAATAAGTATGTAAATTACATGGACCCTGTTCCAACTTGGTATGAAGATCCACTCCAAGTGGTTCCAATTAAGTGGTGTGAACACATCCAATGTATCCTGAATGTGGCTTCAGCTCCAATCATACAAAAACACAGAGATGGTATGGGGATGCATATGGGCATATCTTAATCCATTAGTGAAGACAATGCACATCTGATCACACATACTTGTGCAAACCTTTGTCAAATGTCAGTGACGAGAAATTTTCCATCCCCTCTGCAGACTGGTCCAAAGCCTGGGTATGGAGAGAACAAGGCTTGAGCATTTCGGAAAACAAGCCATTAAGGCCCTTCGGATGAGTCCTGATAGTTTCCTACAAGTGGCTTTACAGCTGGCCTACTACAGGTGAGGGGCTGAAAATGCATCAGGCAATCATCTGTCTTTGTGGGCAGGATTCTAGGGGCTCTGTATGTTAGAATACCCTGTTTGCTGATTTTTTCTTTTCTCTTTAGGATGTACCAGCAGTGTGCTGTCGTGTTTGAAGCCGCCTCCCTGCGTATGTTCAGACTGGGCCGCATTGGTTCCATCAATGCAACTTCAACTGCCTCAGTTGCCTTTGTCAAGGCCTTTGATGATCCCAAAACAGAGGTTTGATTAACACACCTCTCTAAAAAAATTGTGGTCAAAAGAGACACATCCAGAATGCATTTTAACACTTCTTCAACCAAGCGTATCGCAGACGACAATTATTAATTATAATGATAATATACAATTGCCGTAAGTTTTTCTTCATTTAAAATTGTTAATACACTATTTTAACATGCAGTAAGTAAGTAATTGCCAGATATTGAAAGTTATTCTGGAAAAATACTCACAGGACATTTTCTTGTCCTTTCATGGTTAAAATAAGCAAAAAAGGCTGGAGATTTTAAGCGTTGTTCAAAAGTTAATGCCAGCTGTGAACAGTAGTATTTAAGGATGTCCACAGGAAAGTGGATCACTGAGGATCACTAATACCAGGTTTAAATGGGGTGAAAAAAAATTACTATGACTAACAACTATACTTACTAAGACACTACATGGAATGACTTGTAACACTTTTTTTCTTTGTTTTACACAGATCCCAGAGAAGGCAGATTTATTAGTGAAAGCTATCCAAGAACACAAATCTTTCACTGACATGGTGAGTTTTCATTCACAGCATCACAAAGAGTTTTAGCTTTGAGCAGATGTAGTTTATCATCACTCTCTTATCACTTAATTTTGCATTTCTTATTATCAGGTAATGAGTGGCCAGACCATAAGAGAACACTTTCTAAGTCTTAAGATGCTGGCTGCAGAGAGAAAAATATCCTTCCCTGAAAAACTCTGGCCTGGTGATAAAGCCTATAACTTCCACATTTCTACAAGTCAGGTAAGAGCCAGGCATAAAACTGTGACGTGAAATAATGTAAAGTATAAAGTATATGCTGTGAAAGGTGGTTATTGGTTCATATTCTCTTTAATAATTCATATATTAAAGAGGCATATCATAGGGTCCAATCCTACACGAATCAATGTAAAAGTAAATAGTCCGTATTTATGTAGTGCTTTTCTAGTCATGCTGCTTCTTTAGCTCGAAAATGTATTATTTTTTAGCGACAAACACATGCACAAATGTCAGCGATAGTTTTGCCATTTACACACTGCCTGGCACAATCTGCAGGAGCAAATAAGGGTTAAGCACCTTTCCCAAAGACATCAGCATGCTGAATATAGAAAGCCACGGATTGAACCTTGAAGTTAGAGTCCACCCAGTCAACATACTAACCAACAGCCTACTCAGTGGCATCTTTGCTGTTGAAACACCGTGCGTACAAACCTCATTTACAGATATACAGAATGTGATGGCTGCAACATACTCAACAAAAAGTTGGGACACTTTGCAAAACTAAAAAGGTTGTACGAGTAACACTGTTCTTGAAGGCTCCATATTTAACAGTTGAGGGTCATCAACCAAAGTCTTAGTCTTCGCAAACACGAGTGTGCTGTGGTTCACCATTTTCAGCCAAAGTCTGTGAAAGAACTGACAGTCAGTTCAAAGAATGTGTTTCTTAGTGCAAGGTTTAAAAGCATTTAGGTATTACAGATTTTAGTTGTTTCTGAATTTGTCCCGACTTTCTGGAGATTGGGGTTAGTACATAATCAGACTTTATCCATCACAAATTATTACAACAATCTTGTGACATGTAGTTATGAAAGAACATTCCTAAAGCGTTTTCAAAGTGTAAAGCCACACACTGCAAATGATTATTTGTGTCTGATAGATGATTCAGTATCTGTTGTGGAAACACATGTCTCCATTAATCACAAAATCACTAAAACCTCCCTGTTCTTAATAATTAGGTAACGTACAAGAATGGACTGATGGGATGTGTGGGACCTATGAAAGCTGGTGAATACCACGTGTTATACGGTATCGAGGACAACCACATTGACTTGTTAATGTTCTCCTTGGAGCATTGTAATACACCCAAGGGAAAAACTGCCCAACTGACCCAGGCTTTGGTGGATGCACTGTTGGACATGAGAATGATATTTGATCTCCAAACAGTCAACATCAAGACAAGCTTAAAACAATAACTCTGTGCGGCTGCCAAGGAGGTTTTGTCGTTGTTTGTCACACTTTCAAACACTCATCATTCTCAAAGTTCTATAACTACTGGCAAAGACTAGAGATATTTCCAAGGTCAAAGGGACCTGGGGGCCCTTGCACAGAACCAATCCTTTGGGGGGGTGTGGCAGGGAGGGTCATCACATTTAAGGGGTTTCTTAACAAGTATTGTCTTAGTTTTGTTCTCGGGGAGCCCCCCTGTCAGTTTAGGGTCTTCGGGTCCTGTCAAAGTTTATATATGACTTGATTTTTTGGTAGTCTGAACAGCTAAAAAACCAAACCTGATTCAAACCACATACGGAGGTGGTTTCAAATGTGATTCTGATTGTACATCTGTTTTCAATCTTCTGAGCAGTGTAAACAAGACCAATGAGTCAAGGTACCTTCCAGTCAAGGGAAACATGACTCAACAAAGATGGGAACTTCAGTGAAACACTGTATATGACTATAAACACTATAAAATACAAAATCTACTGGAGACAAAGATGTGTTTTCTATCACTCGCCTGGGTGAACCTAGCCCATTTGATTTTGCTCTGCAGATCCATCTTGCGTGGAAGACTACAGAATCTCCTGAAAAAAGAGGAAACCAATCACAACCCCTGATATGCAAGAGGCAGGCTTAATGCGACGACAACAGAGAAACAACATCTAGCTTACTTCCCAATCCCAATATAAATACTTAGGAGAGGTTAGCCAGGACAAGTAACATAGCCCGGCTTAATTCCTTACCCTAGAGTTCGTGCAATAGGCCCCTGTCCTCCACCACAGAGGTGTCTTTGTTGGTTGATATACAAATTATATATATATATATATATATATATATATATGAAGCTTATGTGCCGGATAAAGTCAGCAAACGTGTGTTCGTGTGTTCACACCACTTCACATCAGACTGCGGCCAGCGGTCGCTGTATTTAGTCAGCGACCGTATTTCACCGACGTACAAACACACACATTGTTAAGAAAAGGTCACATAGAGCTCATAACTGACCATTCTGACACGTCCTAATTAAACATATTTGTTCAGTACGTCCTCCATGACCGGAGCACAGACTCAGTCTGATACAGTCACATACAGCAGCTGGCGATCAGCGGTGCTGCACTCTCTGTGCATCGGTGCTGCACTCTCTGTGAAAATCAGTTAAAAAGACATAGGGACAGCACTGACTGTGCTCCGGAGACCTCCCCACCTAATCTGCCTAAACTGCCGCTGTATGATTCTTATGTAGGACGTCTCTTCCTGTGACGGCACCAGAGCCGGCCCTGGGCATAGGCAGTATAGGCAAATGCTAGGGGCGCCGTCATCCGCAGGGGGCGCCGAAAACGGAGGAAAAAAAATAAAAATAAAAATACTACTTTTTTTTTTAATTATAAATACTACTACTGTTCAGGTGTTATTTTACATGTGTCTTTCCTGCTTGTATGTCAGTTAAAATGCTTTTAGTTGTCCATCCCCTTTGTAATAGGGTGGTTGTAAGCCTTTGGTTTTATGTGTCACAGTTTATGTTTGTTAAAGTTTACATCAGTGTTAAAGTGCAGTTAAAGTGTATTACTGTTAATATTTCATACCTTAGCTTTCCCATATCATTCATAGGCTATATGTACATATATATTCATTTCACTGCACTTTACTGGTTTTTGCACTCTGGTTAGACTGAATTGCATTGCAATGACAATAAAGTTGAATGAATCTCATCACATTTTCATTATTAGTCTATATTAGTCTCATGTATAGCACACCAAGCATCTGTTTTTTTATTAAAATGTAACATGCAGTCGTTACATATACTTCTCTTCTCTCTTCAGATGCACTTTTAAAATA
Source organism: Solea solea (assembly GCF_958295425.1). Classification (NCBI taxonomy): domain Eukaryota; kingdom Metazoa; phylum Chordata; class Actinopteri; order Pleuronectiformes; family Soleidae; genus Solea; species Solea solea. Next base: position 27,353,680 of record NC_081141.1, read on the forward strand.
TTTCAGTACCACCCCCAGTGACACAGCATCAGGTGCTCCTGTCCTTTTTAATTTTATCACTTGTTTCTTTCTTTAGTTTTTATTTGGTGTGATATTTTTTACTGAAAGAAATAAAATCTTGAATACCCACATGCAGTTTCTGTGTGATTGTATGAAAGTTACATTACATTACATTTCACAAAAGTTGATTGTGAAATTGACTGCTGCGATGCAAGGGGGTGCCAGCTAAAATCTTGCCTAGGGCACCAAATTACTCAGGGCCGGCACTGGACGGCACTCTCGCTGTTTTCTGCACACGCTGCCATGTTGATATTGTCAGAGAACTAGTGGAGGGAGGGGGAGAAGAATAGAGCTGTAAAGCGCTGTAAAGAGGACAAATCAGAAACCCCCTGGAAGAAGTGGGTGTGTGTTTGCCTGTGTCTCATTTGCATATAAAGGGACCATGCACGAAAACCGAGCGTTCTGAAAGGGGCGGGTTTAGCAGGGTTGTTGAACTGCTATGATGCTTCATCCTTATGGTATTTTTACCAAGGCATGTCACTGACATGTTCATTAGGACACCAGGGAACTATTTTAATGGGGGAAATAGGGTATAATATGTCCCCTTTAAAACTTTCATTACTTATTACCAGTCATATTTAACAAGTCTGACAAGTTTCTGAGAGCTGAAGGCATTGCAGACAACGCCCTCCTGCATTCCAGATTCCAACTGCCAGTACTTCGCCTGTTTCGAAAGACAAGTCTCAGCAAACTATTCGAAAAAGCACAATGTTGGGACTTTGTAGCAGAACTTTGGTGAGTAATAAAAAAAAGTTACTTCCACATAGTGCTTGGCAATTAGACAAGAGCTGGCTTGCTTCAAAAAAGGAAATTGGTGTTGAAATAAATAGCTGATACGATACACAGCAATAAAAGCAAATCCATTCGAGTGTTAACAGAGCTGCAACTACCGGTTGTTTTGATAATCGATTAATCAAGTGGTCCATAAAATGTTGATCAGTGTTTGTCAAACATGGAAATTATGATGTTCTCAAATGTTTTGTTTTTGTCCACAAACAAAACAATTCAGTTTTACTGATTTCTTTGTTATATGGAGCAAAGAAACTGGAAAATATTCACATTTAAGAAGCTGAAACAATCAGAAATCTTGTTTTAATAATGAAAAAAACCTTCAAAACGATGAAGATTTGAGTGATCGAGTAATTGTTTCAGCTCCAGTTAATAATGAAACATTCTCTCAATTATTCCCACACATGTATTTTATTTCACTCTTGTATTTCTCCGGCAAAGGTGGGGATGGTGAAGCCGTGGAACTTGGTGACATTCAGTCACTGGCTGAAACCAATAACTATGGTTGGTGGCAGAGGCATTCATCAGCAGGACAGACTGCCACGTCAGCCTGTTCCTTCACTGAAGCAGACCTTTGAGCGCTACCTCAAAATTCTGGAGCCCATTGTGGGGAGGGATGAGCTGAATGACACGAAGAAGGTGGTGACCGAGTTTCTGAAAGAAGGCGGGGTTGGAGAGAAACTACAGGAAGGCCTGGAGAAGAGAGCACGCGATACTGAGAATTGGGTGAGTTTCTAATCAGAGATTTTTCTCAATCACTTCTTTCATTTTAATGAACGTTTGGTCTGTTTCATGACATATTTATTGACTACATGTTTTTACACTAAATACTATACTATAATTACATATGTATATGTGACACTGAGTGTAACTATTTATAGTTGACAGATTATTATATTCAGAATGAATACCTGACCGCCCAGCTACCTGCAGTGATTCAGACAAATCCTGGGGATGTCTTTCCCCGAAAGACCTTCCGTGATAAGAGTGAACAAATAAGGTGAGCATGAGGACTGCTGTTCCTGGCAAGGTCAGTGTTTTTGACGGAAAAGGTCATAAAGACGCTCACTGTCTTGATTACCATATCAATAATTATGTTATCATTTTACATAGAAGTAATTTATATATATATACAGTGCCCTCAGATAGTATGGGAACAGTGAGGCAAATTCCTTTATTTTTGCCATACACTGAAAACAATTTGGTTTGACATCAAATGATGAACATTTCACTTTTTATTTCCAGGTATTTACATTTGGATCAAATGCAGAGAAATAATTATAATAAAGTATAAGATTTAGATTTAGATTTAAAATCTTCCACTTCTTGCCCCTGACAAACTCCTTTGTGTTTGGGGTCGTTATCTTGCTGCATGATGAAGGAGCTCCCAATCACTTTTGTTGCATTTGTCTTTAATTTGGCAGACAAAATGTTTCTGTAGCCTTCTGAGTTCATTTTGCTACTGCCATCATGTGTTACATCATCAATGAAGATTAATGAGCCCATCCCAGAAGAAGCCATGCAAGCCCAAGCCATGCCATTACCTTCACCGTGTTTCACAGATGAGCTTGTATGTTTGGGATCATGAGCAGATCATTTCTTTCTTCACACTTTAGTCTTTCCATCACTTTGGTAAAAGTTCATCTTTGTCTCATCAGTCCATAAAACCTTGGTCCCAGAATTTTTTATGCTTGCAGCTGTACTTTTTGACAAATTCCAGCCTGGCCTTCCTATTCTTCTTGTTAATGAGTGGTTTGCTTCTTTTTGTGTAGCCTCTGTACGTTTTGTTCATGAAGTCTTCTACAAACAGTAGATTGTGATACCTTCACTCCTGCCCTCTGGAGGTTGTTGCTGATGTCACTAACAGTTGTTTTCAGGTCATCAACTGCTGATGTTTTCCTTCCAACCTGTTGGACATCTGTTGCTTAGTACACCAGCGGTTTTTCCCTTCTTCAGGACATTCTAAATGGTTGTACTGGCTATGACCAATGTTTGTGCAAAGGCTCTGATTGATTTTCCCATCTTCGTTTTTCACCCATCTACAGCTCAGTTATCATGTTGGTTCCACTTCTAAATGCAGTCTGCACATGCAATACCTATCCTACCCAAACTGAAACTCAGATCAGATCCAGATGCAAATACCTGGAAGTAAAAGCTGAAATGTTCATCTTTTGTCTCATATTCATCTTTTGATGTCAAACTCTGACCCTGGTTTTCAAAAGCGATCACATAATGATGAAAACAGTTTGAAAAAGGTAAGAATGCCAACAACCGGATTTGTTCTATGCATGTGCAAAAGTAAGGATAATTCCTGTTACAAAGGCTGTTTCTCAGGTTGCGGTTAAGGCGTGGGTTTCAATAGGAAGTAGCAGCATTTTACAAATGCGTAGATAAAATTCGGTTTCAGATACAGGTTATGATTTTGGTGAGCATCCTGTTGACAGATTTAGCAACAGTAACTTGGGGGGTTGGGACGGCGACAGAGTGGACGGTCAGTTACGAATAACCTCTCTCTTTTTAGGTTTACTGCAGAGTTTATAGTTGCTCTGTTGGATTTAAAGACAACGATTGACAAGTGAGTATTGAACCTTTCCCACCAGAGTGTTACATTTTGTTTTATTCTTCTTCTGTGGTTTAATGTTATTCACTAGCTATAATGATGAGTTAGGATGAGGTCATCGAGGTCATTACTTGATTACCTCGTGATTAGTTCACTTTTATTTGCGTACCTTTTTGTAAATTGTAACCAATACATTTGAAACCCTGCAAATTTTTCTTGAAAAACTCCAGGGCTGCACTTTAGTCTGAACAGGCAGAAATACAGACATTTAGTAGAGGAGTTTAATCTCAAACTAAGCGGAGAAGAGAATGATCAGTTTTTTTTTTTTATGTAAATTGAAAACGTAGTTGTATAGATTTAGCCTGAGCAAAAAGAGGGGGTCAGTATTAGCCATAACAAAGCAGTGATTTAAAGAAAATACAGATTGTGACACAGAAAATGTCTTCACTCGTTTCTTACTCTTTTTAAGTCTGTCGCTCACACCAAGTCTGTCCAAAATACTGCCAATTTACAAAATACAGGCAGACAACACACTTAGTGGGACATAATGACATTATGTTTTACAGTGAGAAACTACCAGTTGACTACATGAGAGGGAAGCCACTGTGTATGAAGCAGTACGAGAATTTGATGTCAAGCTGTTGTACTCCTGGTCTGAAGACAGACACATTGGTGTTCTATGGCAAGAGCTCCAACCCTCCCAAACACATTACTGTGGTTCACAACTGTCAGGTGAGTGACTCCTAATCACTAGCCCAAATCAAATATTTGGCGATATCCTGGAATTCATTCACTGGCAGAGAACTATACCATTCCCCATTGGTGCTAATGGGAAGACATACTTGGAATAATGACTAGATATTCAAAGATCTTTATGAACAAATGGGTTTCAAGCATTTTTTAAAAATAAAATGACCACGAATGGGTCATCGTGGATATCTGTCCGAATCAAGTCTTTCTGCTCTTATGTGTGTCTCCTTGGATTCAGTTCTTTGTGCTGGACGTGTACAACAGTGATGAGATGCCGCTGACAGTTGACCAACTCTGCGTTCAGCTGGAGAAGATTTGCAACTCATCGTCACTGACCAACATGGAGCCAGTGGGCATCCTCACATCACAGCACCGTGACACCTGGGGCAAAACCTACTCTAAACTCATGAAGGGTGAGAACAACTCTGAAAGTCCAACGTACAAATAGCAACCTGTTCTGTTCTTGTTGAAAGTGTCAGCAAGGAAAGTGACCTGGTATTGTCAGGATGACAGCCCACCAGTACATCAAGCAATATAATAGCTACAGTCAAACAATAATTATAATTTGACAATCACTTGTTTGGGGTTGGCGGTGCCATTTTTATGCATTTGTATAAATGACGTCTGTTTGTTTTCAGTGCAAAATACATATTGTATATAAAGCTATTGTTTATGCTTCGTGCTTGTCCTTGCTTTGTCCAGATAAGACCAACAAAGAATCGTTGTCAGCTGTTGAAAGCAGTATTTTCACGGTTTGCTTGGATAGAGCGATGCCCCCAGTGCCTGATGACATGTACTGCAACAGCGTTATTCACCACATACTGCACGGTGGAGGCAGCCAGTACAACAGTGGAAATCGTTGGTGTGACAAAGGGATTCAGGTGATAAGCTACATCAGAATGTTTATATTTTGTTGCTATTTGTTTTTATTAAACGATATGTTCTTATTTGTTGTCTTTGTTAACCCAATCTCCTCATCCAACACAGCAATAGCAAGACATCTTTCTTTGGGGCCAACATTTTATTATCTATGATCTCCTCTATTAATGTATGTCCATTTTGGCCAGCCCAATTGTTCTGATTTATGCTTCTATTTGTTCACATGATGAGTGGTCTTGCCATATTTTTCTTCGTGGGATTTCCTTTGGGGAGATGCTCTGCCAGAATGAAGTAGATGACCTCTCTCTATTGTGGGAATTTGTCAGACCTGTTCCAAGATGCTCTTGAAAGAGCTGGGTTTTCAAGAGCTTCTTGAAGATAGACAGGGACGCCCCTGTTCTGGTAGCACTCGGTAGGTCATTCCACCAGCGTGGAACGACACATGAAAAGTCTTGTCTTGTGCGGGGTGTTGGCACAACCAGATGACAACCCTTTGATGAATGGAGTACTCGAGGGGTAACATACACCTTTAGGAGAGCAATTACTGCAAGTAGGTGGGAGCAGACCCATGAAACACCCCTGTTGCTAAGCTGTGTGGTGCAGATGTGTGACCTAGCCAGGACACATTGAGCGATCGCCCAGTGAGATAGGTTAGATTTGAACCAGGAGTGTGTACTGAGGAGTTAGTTACTGCTCTGGCTTCTTTTAAACCTTCTGTCACAGAAAACAGAGCTGTTTCAGTAGAGTGGCCACTTCTGAAGACAGATTAGGGTCAAGGAGGTCATTTCGGGAGAGGAACTCAGTGACCTGCTTGAAGACCGTCTTTTTAATGGTCATATGCAGTAATGCAGATATTATACCCATCCATTTAGGTGAAGAGGTTGAGATTAAGATTGAATTTAGCAGTCGATCTGACTTTCATCTAAACCTATCATCATTAGTTTTTGATTATGAACCAAAATAAAAGCATCCAAAATGAAATTCCTCCACAGGGTGGCTGGGGCCAGTCCTGAAGATGGGATGAAGAGCTCAGACATCCAGGACAGGTTTAAATGGGAGCCACTGGTCCTCTGCATTGAGAGGAGCCATCTGATTTAGTTCAGATATTGGTGAGGGTGCCTCCCTGGGGACGTGTTTTTCGGGCATGTCAATACAGAAGTAGACCTCAGGGCAAAACCAGGATATTCTTGATAGATCACATGTCTCAAGTGGCCTGAAAGCACATTGGTAATACCCTTGGAGTAGTTGTTGGAGGGGGCCAGGTAGATGAGCGACTGCATGAGACTCCCCTCACAACTCAGATCCGGTGCACAAAGACAAAAACAGACATAAGGCTCTTAAGGGGCTTAATACTCCACCTGCTGGGGTTCAGTCTGTGCATACGCTGTCCACGCACGGCGCACCCAATGCGGTTCCAAAATCTCCCTGCACGTTGATGACACAATTTGTGTCATGTACGTGGTGCATATCAGGGCCTTTAAGTGTAAAATTTCTGCTTGTCTTTTGTCTCCTCTTTTGTATTGTCTTTTGTTTTTAGGTAATTGTTGCAGAGGATGGAAGTTGCGGTCTGAACTATTTGCATGCAAGTGTGGATGGATTAGTCATCAATAAGTTCATTGGCTATGCCATGGAAAACATGTAAGCTGACCAAGAACAAATGTGATTCTGTAGGTGTGGGTATATTTGATTTGCACAGGCAACTACTGACCTACAACAAGCATTAATATGAAAGAGCAAATTACATACTATGTACTATCTAGATATCAAACATATATTGCTATCCTTTCTGATCTATAAGTGCACATTCATTCCATATTTAATATTCAGAATGTTAATAATTTAAAGGAAAGGTTTACCCAAAATGGTGAACTGACAATGTACTATTGCCTTTACCTTGTGTTTGGAAACAGGAAAAAGCTACAGACAACTCAGTCTTCCATGGAGGCTTTGCCCAATCCACAGAAACTGCACTTCAACATCACACCTGAGATAAAGAAGGACATCGAAGATGCCAAGCAGCACATTGACACGTGAGGGTAGTTTAAAGTAGAGATAAAAGAGATACACAGACCAGGTCTCAGGCCCCCTTTACACCTGCCATTAGAATGTGTTTCCTGCAGTTAGTGCTTCATCACACACATTCACACGTGTGTCCACATTAAGATCTGATTGCTATCCAATCACAGTCATCCCCTACCAGACATCACGCCCTCTTCTGCAAAGAATTTCAGCAGCGGACAACAACGTCACGTCCTGTGTCATATCAACAACAACGTTAGCCACATGTAAAGTTGCACTATTGTATGGTGTCCTCTTTGCTTTTCGAAGCAGGGATGAAAAAAATTGACGAAAGCAGACGAGACTGCAGAATTTTCACGTTAACTGTCCTTGGAGCCGCCAACTTATTTCAGAGATGCATAGGAGACTCTCCAACCACCTCCAAAAGTGGTTTGTCAGATCAGAAAACAGTCTGTCCTCACTGCATCTCGGTTATATTTACAACTGTAAGTGGTCAGGCACTATCTGATTGTATTTCAATCACAGAAAAACTGAGTGTTTTAATCACAAGTGGGCAGGGATAAGTACTAATCTGAACACACACCTCAAAAAAGATGGTTTGGAGACACATTTTTTTTGCAGCAGATCAACACATTTTTCTGTGTCAAGAAAATTCTCCCATTTTCCCTGCAGACTGATCCAAAACCTGAACCTGGCAAGTACAACTTTTGAGCACTTTGGAAAAAATGCCATTAAGGCCTACAAGATGAGTCCTGATGGTTTCGTACAAATGGCTTTACAACTGGCCTACTACAGGTGAGGGGCTGAAAATGAATGTGGCAATCATTTGTTGTTATAGGCAGGATTTTCACTCTTTACAGCTTTATAGTTTGTAAGTAAATCAAACAAAGCTCTGCATGTGAGTTTAATGTTATGTTTGCTGAAAACATTTTGTTGTTGTTGTTGTTGTTGTTGTTAGGATGCACCAGCAGTGCTCTATTCAACTGGAATCTGCCACCCTGCGTATGTTCAGACTGGGACGCCTTGCTACAATTAATTCAACTTCTACTGCCTCTGTTGCCTTTGTCAAGGCCTTTGATGATCCCAAAACAAAGGTTTGACACAGACACCTCTCTCTTGGGGGCAGCAGCCTTAGCAAGGAAATCCAGACAGCCCTCTCTCTGGGCACTTCTACCAGCTCCTTTGGGGGATTCCAATGCGTTCCCTGGCCGGCTGAGAGATATTATCCCTCCAGCGTGTCCTGGGTAGTCCCCTGGGTCTCCTCCCAGAAGGACATGCCTGAAACACCTCCACAGGGAGGTGTCCAGGAGCGAGATGCCCGAACCACCTCGGCTGGCTCCTCTAGACGCTATCTCTAAGGCTGAGTCTAGCTAACCTGCGGAGGAAGCTCATTTAGGCCACCTGTATTCACGATCTCATTGTTTTGGTCATTACCCAAAATTCATGCCCATAGATAAGGGTTAGCATATAGATCAAACGGTACACCGAGAGCTTCGCCTTGATCTGCCTGTCTAACTCCCGTTCCATTCTTCCCTCACTCATGAACAAGATCCTGAGAGTCACGACGTTGGTGTGTATTTGAAAAAAAAGGCAGTTAAAGCCACATCCAATCACAAGAGGACACAGGAGAAACATCAAGGACACATTTTAATGCCGGACGTGTACAGTTGTACTCAAGGATGTCTGCATGCTAATAGCGCACTGGGGATGGATTTTCATAGCAGGACCAAAAATGAATGGGACCAAAAATGCCTAAGTAATACTAAAACACTACACAGGAGGAGTTATAACATTCTTTTTTATTTGTTTGTTTCCTACAGATTTCAGAGAAGGCTGATTTATTGAGGAAAGCTATAACAGCACACAGCTCTTTCACTGACATGGTGAGTTATCATTCACAGCACCAGGCATAGAGGTAGTTTATTATCACAATAGAATTCACTGATATGCAAGATACAAAACTATCTGGGACTTTAAATTTATTGCATTTTGCCCAGTCAGCTGTAACATTATCTCAAAATCCCTAACCTGTTGAGGCAAGGACTCATGTCATACCTTTGAAGGTATGACATGGTATCCGACACCATGCAGTAACAGGTTATTAAAGTCCTTCAAACTGCAAGGGAGGCCTCCATGGATCAGACTTGTTTTTTGTTTTCCCAGTACATCTATCAGTAAATATGCATGATTGGATTGAGGTCTGGAAAATTTGAAGACAAAAAGTCATTGTTGTGTTCTATAAACAAATCTTGAATAAGTCAACAGGGAATTTTGTTTCTATGAAGAGTTGTTCCATTGCTCCATGGTCCAGCTCCAGATGAATATTTTCAGCAGTTAAAGTGATATTACAGTGATATTATGTTGCTTTGCGGTGACAGTGTCCTCCTGAGCACATCATTACTACACCAAAGCATCCGAAAAGTATTTATGGTTCTATACCATAGATGACAAAGTAAGAAACAAATCTACAGAGTTAGCGGGGAGTACTTATCTTAGAAGGTATATATATATATATATATATATACATAATTAGAGTTGTCACGATACCAAAATGAGTAACCACGATACTATACCAGACAAAGTATCATGGTTCCGGGTATTATCGCAATACTGCGGCCTTTTTTGATTATTATTATTTTAGTTATAAATACTTATTAATTACTTATAATGTTATTTGGTGCATGATAAACATATATATGTATATATACATTCATTTATATAATATATATATATATATATATATATATATATATATATATAAAATATAAATCTATATATATGTAAAATCATTCAGTTTCCGTTGCACATTCATTTATGTTTAACTCAGGGGTCGCGTTAACCGAATATTTTCCGTCATTGACCGTTTTTTTAAAACGGTGACGGAAAAATCGGAGAGCCATCCGTCATTTTGACAGATTGCAATTCACACCCCTAAAAACTATGTTGATAAAAGAGGTGAAAAAAGAGGGATAGATGCAGATGAAGGACAAACTCAGCCCTTGGCCTCAGCGGAGCGAGGAAGCGGCAGTAAGGAAGTTAGGCGAGTTCAGTGGGAGCGGGAGTTCTCCTGGCTGAGGAGGGCGGATAGAAAAATGTTGTGCGACAAAATAAAGATTCCCATCGGAGAATCATAATTTCTGACCTGGACACCGTACTCAATGCATCTCGCTATCCTTGTAGTGCTGACAGTGTGTTAAAGAGCTATGGACAGGAGGCTTTGGAGCGCGTCTGTGACCGGTGCAGCTGATCCATGGGTGCATAAGGAGCGCATGTTGCGGGATTTCCTACCACGCGCAACTACGCGCAAGCAGGCACGCGATTTAAGTCCATGTGGACCAGGAGGAAGGTGTGAGACTGTGCGTTTAGGCCACAGGTGAACTGTTCATATTCCACTGCAATATGAACAATGCAATTGAATATGTCATTATTATCATTTAAAGTGACCGGTAAAAATTGATTATGACAGGATTTTTATGACCCTGTCAGTCAAAATGACAGACAACGAAAAAGTCTAGCGCAACCTCTGGTTTACCTAATATAAAATAAATCTATTTGAAAATAATGCTTCTTCTCCAACATAATAAACCATAGAGAACAAAATACAATAAACAGTAACTGATTCCCTGTGAAAACTATATTTTTATGCCTTTTCTGTGTGCTTTATACTTTGACATCCTTTAACTCTTCATTCCTCAGCCTGTACACAGAGCTAATATACTAATATTAGCAAATGAGAAAGTAAACAGGGCATACTAACCTGGTATTCGACATATAAATCTGGGTGACGACACTGCAGGTGTTTTATGAGGTTGTATGTTTTCCTTCCTCTGGCTCCTATAGCTTGGTGGCAGCACCTGCACAGTGGACGGCCATCGTCTATTGCTTTACTGTCTGTGCCTCATTTAAAGCCAAAATAGTTCCAATTGTGACTTTTGGAGTTTGGTTTTTCTGAGCATAGTTAGTAGTGCCACTGACGCCGACGCCGCGGCAGACACGCCACTCGGGCCCGGTGCTTCTGCCATGGTGAGTTTGTTGTCTCGTGTTTGTGACTGTAAGCTGTGCGTGTGTCTGGGCGAGACAGAACTTTTACTTGATGTTCGTTTTGAAACAAATTTCTATCGAAGCAGAGCGGTCTTCATGGAGTTCGTTCTGCCGGCAGAAACACATGAACAGCCAATTAGCTAAAAGATGGGCGGACCCAGCGTGCGGAAACAGCCTATCATATCCTCGAACGTCACCAGTAACAGGCAAACAGCCAATCATTCAGCAGCTGTGTCGTTCGGTTGCAGTAGTTGCAATGTGGGTTTGTTTACAAGGGAGTAGCATGCAGTGAAAAGCCGAGGCGAGTAGATAGTAGATAGAGGCCGCTATGTAGCAAAAACTGGCACCGGTAGTATAGTAATCCACGGTAGTACCGTTGTGTAGAATTTGGCACCGCAGGGTACCGTGGGTATATATATATATATGTGTAGATATATGTATATATATATATGTATGTATATATATCACATAATATTCGTCTGACTATAATTTTTGGAAAAGCAAGAGCCCTAATGGCTAGCTGGCTAGCTAACAAGCTAACTATCCCACCAAGGTGAGTGTGCATCGTTCATAAATCCAACATGCATAACAGATGTATTCCCGTGAGGCATGAGGTCAGAGAGTGATCAGATATTTGGTCTCGTAAACTCAATTTTCTTCATTTTTTTCTTTTAATCAGGCAAGGAGTGGCCAGAACATTAAAGAGCACTTAATGGGTCTTCACATGCAGGCTGTTGAGAAAAAAATCCCCCTCTCTGAAAAGATCTGGCCTGGTGAAGCCTACAACCTGCACATTTTGGCAACTCAGGTAAGAGCTGGGTATGAAACTATAAACACAACAAAAGGATGGAAGAATGGAGAGAAAGTAAATATTCTAGAGCATTAGAGCACTAACAACTAAATATATCATTTGTTGAATGCAACAACTGCAACATACATAGTTATCAGGTTAATTGGTAACAGGTGAGGTAATGAGTGGTTAAAAAATCTACAAAACCCTTCTTCTTTGTGAGAAAGGATGCTCAGTTTCAGTTCACCATTTTGTGCCAAAGTTTGTGAAAGAATTGACAGTCACTTAAAATAAAATGTTTCTCAGAGCAAGGATGTAAAGCCTGTCGGTCTTTCGCCAGCTATAGTTCATGATATCATTAAAATATTCAGGGGAAATCTGTGCATAAAGGCCAAGGGGTGGAAGCCGCCGCTGAATGTCAAGACCTTAAGTCGTCTTACATGAGAAATAGTCATGCTACCACGATAGAAGGTATGAGTGTTAGTGACAGCGTTCTTAAAGCATTTTTTTTTTTTTAAATTAAGTGTAAAGTCTTCTTATAACATGGCCAGTAAACATGACACTTTTTTGTTTGTGTCCATTAGAAGATTCAGTAGCGATTATGGAAACACATTTATCTATTTATTTATTACTAACTTCTGAACTCTTCCCTTTCTTCTTAAAAATTAGGTGACATACAAGAATGGACTTTTTGGAACAGTTGGGCCTGATAAAGCTGGCCAATACCACTTGACATACAATATAAAGGACGACGACATTAACTTAATAATGACCTACCTGCATTCTAACACCAACAAAGGAGATAATGCTGCACAACTGAACCAGGCTTTGGTGGACACACTGCTGGACATGAGAACAATGCTTGATCTTCATACAGTCGACACCAAGACAAACGTAAAGCAATAGATTTGTACGGCCGTGAAAGAGGTTGTATTTTTGCATTAAATGACACTTTGGACACAAAGGTTTCCTTTATAACTTTTTAAACATTAAAGTTTTCTATTGTGTTGACTTTGGAGATTCCTGTTTTACTCTGTAGTTTTGTGCCATAAGTGCATCCCCTCTTCTTTAGCTGCCCTAATTATTCAGACCTGTTTTTCAAATCACTCACACGACCTGTTTAGGTGTGTACTCGCCTTTCGCCCTATGTCAGCTGGAATTTGCACCAGCAACAACCCTCGTGTGGAGGATATCCTCAGGATAAAGAGGTAGATAGCTGTCGCTCCTAGAAAACCTACGATGCTCTGCACGCCATCCAGATCATTGGTCTGATCAATTGTAGATCTATCTATTGCATACAGAGGCATTTTTATCTGCATCAATTGGTCACAACTCTTGCAAGTAGGAGGTGACCACCCTTTCCTGTGTGACGTCAGCCAAATTCACCTTCCAACAACTTTCTATTTTTGTCACAGTATTGGTGCTCACTGTGTTGCAAGGGTCCCTCATCCCGTCAAGGGAGCAGATGCCATCCATGAAATAGATGGTTAAATGAGGAACTGTGAAACCAAACATGCTGAAATAAATCACTGAATGACCTTATATATTTTGTCTTTGTTGTATCACATCAAACTGATAATGAACCGTTCCAAATAAAATGATTTCTTTGGTCTTCATCATTTCTTTGGTCTTCCTGTTTGCTTTCCTTTAGTTGTAGGAAATGAAAAACGCATGACGGAAATAATGGAAACATAGAAACATATGAAGAGTTGAAAAACACTTGATATGTAAAAAAAATATGATATAGTCGTATTTAATAATTTAATGGCATCAGAGAAAATGTCTGGCTGAACTGAGGACCGAACGTATAAGTAGCCCAATATAAATACTAAGAGAGAGGTTATTAGAGCAAAGTAACCATTTCTATACTGTTCTGAAGTGTTCTATATTCTGTAAACTGAGGTTGGATACATTGGGATTTCATGTAAAAAAAAGCAGAGGTATCCTACAAATAAAACTTCAAAACTTGTGTTTTCCTACTGCCACTGAAAGAGAACGTGATTTGTGAAATAACCTATTAATACTCTTACAGTGACTTGTTTGCCATAGTAGTTTATGGCCAGTAGGAGGTGCTATAGCAGACCTGGGCATTCTACGGCTCCCTGACTGGCCCACGTGAGGTTAATTAGAAATTAGAAAATAAACGTTACGGATTCTACATTATGACATGCTCCTAACATTTGCAGCGTTTCACACATTTGTCAATACGTGAAGACATCAACACTGACGTATCATATCGTTCCTTGTTGGTTGTTTACAAATGAAACCTTCCTTTTTGAAGCCATGACTCGTTCCGGCTCTTGATTTGTGCTACTCTCTTTAAAAAACATGTGAGGCGTTGTAGCACTTAAATAGTCTTTGTTTGACAAGTCTGACAAGTTTCTGAGAGCTAACAGCATTGCAGACAACTTCCTCTGGCATTCCAGATTCTACCTTCCAGTACCTTGTAAAAAGAATTTTTTTTCGAAAAGCACAATGTTGGGACTTTTCAGCAGAACTTTGGTAAGTAATTAAGACATTTTTTTTCACAGTGTAAAAAGTGAGACGCTGAAGTAATAGATGCTTACAACCACCTATGCTGCTGATTAAATTCATGTTGTACACATTCAAGTTAGAAGGGGGTGTCTTTTCTTTAGTATAACTAATCCAGTTGGTCTGTGTGTCATCGCATCATCAGTTTTGCAGTTTTAAACTAAAGATATTTATGTAGTGAAATTTGTGTTCTCACAAAACTATAAAAGCCAATAGGGATGTGAATCCATGTATATACTATTCAATCAGGTCCAGTAAAGTATGGGTGACGGTGGCTCTGTGGTAGACTGAGTTGTCTTTTAACTAGAAGGTTTTGATTTCTATTCAAGGCTCTGCTGGTCTACAAGCCAACATTTAAGACTTTCTCTGTTTACATGTTCTCTCCCACACAAAATTCAGAATTAGGTTAATTGGACACCCTGTGTCGGATGGATTGGATCCGAACTGCATCTTGAATTACTGACAAAAAATTGGATTTTGCTTACACACATTCTGGTTTGAAATGAAAACTTTAGACTGTTGTTTCTTCATTTTCGGTTTAAATGATAAAAAAGAGAGAGAAATAATTAAGTTTTGTTATTGTTTTCACATTCACACACCTGTTTGAGATCTTTCTTCTATTCTATTCTTCAGGCAAAGGCGAGGACAGTGAAACCCACAAATATGATGACATTCAGTCACTGGTTGAAACCAGGAACTCAGGTTGGTTGCAGAGGCATTCATCAGCAGGACGGACTGCCCCGTCTGCCTGTTCCTTCACTGAAGCAGACCTGTGAGCGCTACCTCAAAATTCTGGAGCCCATTATGGGGATGGATGAGCTGAATGACACAAAGAAGGTGGTGACCGAGTTTCTGAAAGAAGGCGGGGTTGGAGATAAACTACAGGAAGGCCTAGAGAAGAAAGCACGCGACACAGAGAACTGGGTGAGCTGCACTGCACTGCACCAACTGTCCATATAATTACTGAGACATGGCATTTTCTCTTTGCTGCATGTTACAAATTCACAAAGCGGCATTGGGCATGTCACTATATGTTGCGACACTCGGGTTAGTCAATCTTCAGGTGTAGCTGAACCATGCTGTTTGATTGGACAGCATGGTTGTACGGCTACAATTATAAAGCTCAATCTAGCTGCAGCTGCGAGACAGCCAGGCTGGATGTGGATGTTGAACTATGAACGACTGCATCGTCAGTGTAAAAAATAAAATTTGAATGGGGGACATACGGATTTCTTCTTCCGGCTTCCCCCTTTGGCGGTCGCCTTCGGCCTCCATCTTGCCCAATCTCTTGTGTCCTCTTCTGTTACACCAGCTGTCCTCATGTCCTCCTTCACAACATCCATGAACCTTATATATTTATGAACTGCTCTGATCTGTTCAATTATGTAATTACATATGTATATGTAACACTGAGTGTAACTGTTTACAGTTGACAGATGATTATGTTCAGAATGATTATCTGAACGTTCGGGAACCTGCAGTGATTCACAGAAATCCTGTACAGGTCTGTCCCCGAAAGATCTTCAGGGATAAGCGTGAACAAATAAGGTGAGCATGAGGATTGCTGTTCCTGACAAGGTCAGTGTTTTTGCCAGAAAAGGTCTTAAAGAGGGGGCGATGCTCACTGTCTTTATTACCATATCAATGTTACTGCTTTACTTGGAAGTAAACATACATAGACAATTTAACTCTGATTCCTGGTCTTAAACAATGCTCACAAAATGAGGAAAACCATTATTCCAATGTTTGTCTCAAAAAACGTATTTTGTAAATGGCAACAGTCTGGATCATACAGTTAAATCAGCACCACCAAGTTTGAAAACCTTAAGATCGAAGACAGAAACTCGACAAGAGTTTGTTCTATGCATGTGCAAAAGTGAGGATAATTCCTGTTACAAAGACTGTTTCCCAGGTTGTGATTGAAGTGAGGGTTTCAATAGGAAGTAAATGTATTTTACACATGCATAGAACAAATTGGGTTTCAGATGCAGGTCAGGTACTGACAACATGATTTTAGTGAGCACCACCCAACAGTAACTTGGGGGGACAAGACTGAGTGGACGGTCAGTTACGAATAACCTCTCTCTTTATAGGTTTGCTGCCGAGTTTATAGTTGCTCTGTTGAATTTAAAGACAACGATTGACAAGTGAGTATTGAACTTTTTTCCCACAGAGAGTTGCATTTTGTTTCATTCTTCTTCTGTGGTTTAATGTTACATAATACAACTGTTTATTTGTTCGGGTTCTCCCTTTGGCGGTCACCACAGTGAATCATTTTGCCTCCATCTTGTCCTATCCCTTGTGTCCTCTTCTGTAACTCCAACCACACCCATATCCTCCAATAACTTGATCAAAGCCATCTCATCCTGACTAATATGCAATGACTAATATAATGAAGAATAATGTACGTGTGACAGTGTTGTTGACTTTCTGTTTTACAGTGAGGAACTACCAGTTGACTACATGAGAGGGAAGCCACTGTGTATGAAGCAGTATGAGAAGGTGATGTCAAGCTGTTGTCCTCCTGGTCTGAAGACGGACACATTGGTGTTCTATGGCAAGAGCTCCAACCCTCCCAAACACATCACTGTGGTTCACAACTGCCAGGTGAGTAACTCCTAATCACTGGCCCAAATCAAATATTTGGCTTTGTCCTGGAATTCATTCACTGGCAGAGAACTATACCATTCCCCATTGGTGCTAATGGCAATACATACTTGGAATAATGACTAGATATTCAAGATCTTATGAACAAATGGGGTTTTTTTTGCTCTCTTGTGTGTCTCCTTGGATTCAGTTCTTTGTGCTGGACGTGTACAACAGTGATGAGATGCCGCTGACAGTTGACCAATTCTGCGTTCAGCTGGAGAAGATTTGCAACTCATCGTCACTGACCAACATGGAGCCTGTGGGCATCCTCACTTCACAGCACCGTGACATCTGGGGCAAAACCTACTCTAACCTCATGAAGGGTGAGAACAACTCTGTTCTCATGAAAGTCCAACGAACAAATAGCAACCTGTTCTGTTCTTGTTGAAAGTGTCAGCAAGGAAAAGTGACCTGGTATTGTCAGGGTGACAGCACACCAGTACATCAAGCAATATAATAGCTACAGTCAAACAAGAATTATAATTTGACAATCACTTGTTTGGGGTTGGTGGTGCCACTTTTATGCATTTGTATAACTGACGTCTGTTTGTTTTCAGTGCAAAATACACATATAATATAAAGCTATTGTTTATGCTTCGTGCTTGTCCTTGCTTTGTCCAGATAAGACCAACAAAGAATCGTTGTCAGCTGTTGAAAGCAGTATCTTCACGGTGTGCTTGGATAGAGCGATGCCCCCAGTGTCTGATGACATGTACTGCAACAGCGTTATTCACCACATACTGCACGGTGGAGGCAGCCAATACAACAGTGGAAATCGTTGGTTCGACAAAGGGATTCAGGTGACATGCTTCATCAGAATTTGTAGATTTTGTTAATATTTTTTTTAAACGATATGTTCCCTGCACGTTGATGACACAATATGCCCTATGTACGTGGTGCATATCAGGGCCTTTAAGTGTAAAATTTCTGCTTGTTTTTTGTCTCCTCTTGTCTTGTCTTTTGTTTTTAGGTAATTGTTGCAGAGGATGGAAGTTGCGGTGTAAACTTTATGCACACAAATATGGACGGAGAAGTCTCCAATAGGTTTATTGGCTATGCTATGGAATACATGTAAGCTGAACAAGAACAAATGTGATTCTGTAGGTGTGGGTATATTTGAGTTGAAGTCTTCTTCATTGCTCAAGATGGTATATCCCCTTGGTGATGATCACAGGCAACTACTGACCTACAACAAGCAATAATATGAGAGAACAACTTATATACTATGTACTATCTACATATCAAAAATATATTGCTATCATTTCAGATCTTTAAGTGCACATTCATTCCATATTTAATATTCAGAATGTTAATAATTTAAAGGAAAAGTTTACCCAACAATGGTGAACTGACAATGTACTATTGCCTTTACCTTGTGTTTGGAAACAGGAAAAAGCTACAGACAACTCAGTCTTCCATGGAGGCTTTGCCCAATCCACAGAAACTGCACTTCAACATCACACCTGAGATAAAGAAGGACATCGAAGATGCCAAGCAGCACATTGACATGTGAGGGTAGTTTAAAGTAGAGATAGAAGAGATACATAGACCATGTTCAGACCTGTTATTGAGATTAGGTCTCAGGCCCCCTTTACACCTGCCATTAGAATGTGTTTTCTGCAGTTAGTGCTTCATCACATACATTCACACCTGTGTCCCCATTAAGATCTGACTGCTATATAATCACAGTCATCCCCTACCAGACATCACCGCCCCCTCTTCTGCAAAGATTTTCAGCAGCAGACAACAATGTCACGTCCTGTGTGCCGCCATATCAACAACAACGTTAGCCAGATGTAAAGTTGCACTATTGTATGGTGTCCTCTTTGCTTTCGAAGCAGGGACGAAAAAATTGACAAAAGCAGAGGAGACTGCGGAATTTTGTCGCCGCTTTCACGTAAACGTTATTTCAGAGATGCATAGGAGATATCTGATTGTATTCCAATCACAGAAAAACTGATTTTAATGCCAGGTGTAAAGGGGGGCAGAGTGTTTTAATCACAAGTGGGTAGGGACACACACCTCAAAAAAAGATGGTTTGTAGACACATCTTTTTTGCAGATCAACTACTTTTTCTGTGTAAAGAAAATGTTCCCATTTTCTCTACAGACTGATCCAAAACCTGAATGTGACATATACAACTTTTGAGCACTTTGGAAAAAATGCCATGAAGGCCTACAAGATGAGTCCTGATGGTTTCGTTCAAATGGCTGTGCAGCTGGCCTACTACAGGTGAGGGGCTGAAAATTAATGTGGCAATCATTTGTTGTTATAGGCAAGATTTTCGGTCTTTACAGCTTTATAGTTTGTAAGTAAATCAAACAAAGCTCTGCATGTGAGTTTAATGTTATGTTTATCGAAAACATTTTGTTGTTGTCGTCGTCAGGATGCACCAGCAGTGCTCTATTCAACTGGAATATGCCACCCTGCGTATGTTCAGACTGGGACGCCTTGCTACAATTAATTCAACTTCTACTGCCTCCGTTGCCTTTGTCAAGGCCTTTGATGATCCCAAAACAAAGGTTTGACACATGCACCTCTCTCTTGGGGGCAGCAGCCTTAACAAGGTAATCCAGACAGCCCTCTCTCTGGGCACTACTACGAGCTCCTCTGCGGGGATTCCAAGGCATTCCCAGGCCAGCTGATAATCCCTCCAGCGTGTCCTGGGTCGTCCCCTGGGTCTCCTCCCAGAAGGACATGCCTGAAACACCTCCACAGTGGAGGTGACCAGGAGCTAGGGCTGAACGATATGGACAAAATTTCATATCTCGATATTCATGGCAGATATCTCGATATCGATATGATACGATATGACTACAGGTTCGGTGAAAACCAAGCATTTTTCCAAAAAATAAAAACATCATAATACAAAAGACTGTGGAAACTTTCCACATGGAAAGTGCAGTTTTATTGATGAGAACTCACTGTGAGACTGTGTACACGGGTACCATGTCTTTTGCAAAGTCTGATGTTATAGCGTCTGTAACGCCTTTATGTCTGGTGGACGTCGACTCATACGGTGTAACGCTACTGAACGCATCAGTAAACACACTTTGCTTGGGCTTCTTTTGGGATGACTGAGAAGTCCCCGGTGTTTCTCTCATTGTAATACACTCTTCGTGCAGCACGCGATGGTGTTGTTTCAGGTGGTGAAACATGTTTGTTGTGCTACCTTGCTTCGTCGCAATTTTTGCCAAGCACGACCTGCACAACACCTCGCTCTGGTTGACATCATCCTTTTTAAATCCAAAATACGATGATTTATGTTTTGCCACAAAATCGCCACCGGCCGCATTATCTTCCGCGCTCATGTCACTTTCTTTCCCGCTGTGTATGTCGTGTGTGTATGTGCGCGTCTCAGTGTCCGTCTCCCTCCCGCCCTCCTATGTTTGTCATTGGTTGGCTTCAGCTGTCGATCCACAGCAAGCATGAAATAAGGTTTGTGGTTGGCTGGCCGCAGTGGTGCATTCAAGGGCAATCATAAAAATGAAGTTTATTGTGCCAGAAATGTACATGTAGGGCGAGCGCGGGGGGAAATCTATATCGTTTATATCGTTGCTTTTGCGATATGAATATCTTAAATGTTCATATCTAGATATGGATACGATAACGATATATCGTTCAGCCCTACCAGGAGCCATCCTAACCAGATGCCTGAACCACCTCAGCTGGCTCCTCTCGATAGCAGTGGTTCTACTCTGACCCTCCTCCCCGATGTCTGGGCTACTCACCACATCTCTAAGGCAGAGCCCAGCTAACCTGTGGAGGAAGCTCATTTAGGCCGCCTCTATTCACAATCTCGTTCTTTTGGTCATTACCCAAAATGAATGCCCATAGATAAGGGTTAGCATGTACATCAAACGGTAAACCGAGAGCTGCGCCTTTCGGCTTAGCCCCCTTTTCCCCACATCAAACTGGTCCAGCATCACTGCAGACGCTGCCCCGGTCCGCCTGTTGAACTCCCGTTCCATTTATCCCTCACTCATGAACAAGATCCCGAGTCATGACGTTGGTGTTTTTGAAAAAAAGAGGGCAGTTAAAGCCACATTCAATCACAAGAGGACACAGGAGAAACATCAAGGACGTATTTTAATGCCAGATGTGTACAGTTGAAAGAGAAATAGTCTTCGGAGTTCAGTCAGAGCTTTTAGTGGATTTATGACAAGAGTGCTGTGATCCAACAGTGATAGAGTTCCTGGTTTTGGTCCTGTCTGCATGCTAATGGCACACTGGGGATGGACTTTCATAGAAGAACTAAAAATGAATGGGACCAAAAGTAATACTAAAACACTACATGGGAGGAGTTATAACATTCTTTCTTTTGTTTGTTTCCTACAGATTTCAGAGAAGGCTGATTTATTGAGGAAAGCTATAATAGCACACAGCTCTTTCACCGACATGGTGAGTTATCATTCTCAGCTCCAAAGATATTTAGCTTTGCACAGAGGTTGATTATCACAATAGAATTCACTGATATGCAAGATACAAAACTATCTTGGACTTTAAATTTATTGCATTTTGCCCAGTCAGCTGTAACATTATCTCAAAAGCCCTAAACTGTTGAGGCAAGGACTCCAAAAGACCTTTGAAGGTATGACGTGGTATCCAGTACAATGCAGTAACAGGTCATTAAAGTCCTTCATACTGCAAGAGAGGCCTCCATGGATCAGACTTGTTTTTGTTTTCCCAGTACATCCCACATATGCATGATTGGATTGAGGTCTGGAGAATGTGAAGACAAAAACTAATTGTTGTGTTCTATAAACAAATCTTGAATAAGTCAACAGGGAGTTTCGTTTCTATGAAGAGTTGTTCCATTGCTCCATGGTCCAACTCCAGATTAACGTTTTCAGCAGTCAAAGCTACGGTCGCTCTTCTTTTGGACTTGACAACATTGGCCAGCCTTCGCTCCCTCATATACCTCATGTATCAGTGAGCCCATTAGGACTGCAGCTAACAACCACTTTGACAGTTGACTAATCATTGATTATTGAATCAATTAAATTGTCAGAAGACAAGAGTGATATTATGTTGCTTTGCGGCGACAGTGTCCTCCTGAGCACATCATTACTACACCAAATATACATATATATATATATATATATATATATATATATATATATATATATATATATATATGTTTGGTCTCGGACACTCAATTTTCTTCATTTTTTTTCCTTTTTTAATCAGGTAAGGAGATGCCAGAACATTAATGAGCACTTCATGGGTCTTCACATGCAGGGTGTTGAGAAAAAAATCCCCCTCTCTGAAAAGATCTGGCCTGGTAAAGCCTACAACATGCACATTTCAGCAACACAGGTAAGAGCTGGGTATGAAACTATAAACACTACAAAAGGATGGAAGGATGGAGAGAAAGTAAATATTCTCAAAGAGCACAAATAACTAAACATATCATTTGTTGAATGCGACAACTGCAACATACATAGTCATCAGGTTATCTGGTAACAGGTGAGGTAAAGGAGTGGTTATGAGGCCTGTCGGCCTTTTTTTTCAAATTAAGTGTAAAGTCTTCTTATAACATGACTAGTTAACATGATACTTTTTTGTTTGTGTCCAATAGAAGATTCAGTAGCTGTTATGGAAACACACGTCAAGGATCTCCATTTATTACTAACCACTGAACTCTTCCCTTTCTTCTTAAAAATTAGGGGTCATCCATGAATGGATTTTTAGGAACAGCTGGGCCTGAAAAAGCTGGCCAATACCACTTGATATACAATATAAAGGACGACCACATTAACTTAATAATGACCTACCTGCATTCTAATACCAACAAAGGAGATAACGTTGCACAGCTGAACCAGGCTTTGGTGGACACACTGCTGGACATGAAAACAATGCTTGATCTTCATACAGTCGACACCAAGACAAACGTAAAGCCGTAGATTTGTACGGCCGTGAAAGAGGTTGTATTTTTGCATTAAGTGACACTTTGGATATGAAGGTTTCCTATATAACTTTTTAAGCGCTAATGTTTTCTGTTGTTTTGCCTTTGGAGATTCCTATTCTACTCTGTAGTTTTGTCCCTTGACAAAAAAAAAGGCGTGCACCACCTCTTCTTTAGCTGCCCTGATTATTCAGACCTTTTCTTCAAATCACTCACACACATTTCCTCCTACTTAATTGATCAGTGCGTTTAAGTCAGATTTTTGTCGAACTAAGACAAACAATAAGTCACTTTTATTAATGTCATGTTAACATGTTAGCCTGACTGAAATTGAGCTTGCTACTAAATCCTGTGCAAATTAAACCTGACCAATCCTTCCTTCCTGTTTGCTTTCATCAAACATCCAGCTGTGTTGGGAAATAACACGGAGCTAACTGTAGCAGAATCTGGCATTTTCTATGATAACTTGATACTAATCACAGAGAGAGATTATAAAACTTAACATAATATGGTACAATAAACCCGTTAAGCCTCAAAATGGATGCTTCTTCTACACTGTAAATTTGACAGAGTGAAACAATTCAATTTAACAAAGAGAGTACAAAGACAGTTTGTGTTGAATTCAACTCATTTAGTGTCAACACAAGAGTTAAATTGACTCTTTTTTCATGTTACTTGACTGTTTTACTGTGTATGAATATCAAATTAGAACCGAAAAGTATAAATGCATAGCATTAAATTTACTGTTTTAGTTTCACTTAAACACTCTTACATTGACTGTGTATTGTGGGATGGGAGGAAGACATAAAGAAGTGGCCTCAGCTAACGTACACTCGAATATGTAACCACTTTTTTAACTCTGTGAACCATCGGAAAAGCTCTGAGGTGTATCTGCGTTTAGACAGCAATAAAGTCTGGAGAAACGTTTGTGTTTAAAAAAAACACACATCAGCATTTGAGTGTACAGCAGGTAGATTTAAATGTTTTAAGTTTTAAGTTTAACATCCTTTAATGAACTTGTCTGTTTGTGTTCCTTTTAACTCTCCTCTGCTTTAAAAACAGTTTTAATAGTTTCTCTGTAAAGCATTTTGAATTGCCCCAGTGTACGAAACGAGAAACAAAAAATGAAAAAGAAAAAGGAAATTACCTCGCGTTAACTTGCTCAAGGAGATGCAAACGTACATAAAAGTCAGGTATTTGGTTTATTCCCCATTCTAAACACTTCATGTTTATCTACTTTATGCATTTCCATATCCCCATAAGAGCAGTTTAACACGGTGTAATATGACAATGATATTATACTGTGCTTGTAAGTGCTGACGAGTCCTCTGTGGTTTTGTGCATTTTAATGACAAAGGGAAGAAAAAGTATCTTAATGGCACCATGCATTTGCAGGGAGTATGAATTTTCATTACACAAACACACACACAGGTTTGTGCTGCATTCTGAACAGTCACAGATATAATACATTCACCCTACCCTTATCTAACCGTCACAACTAAATGCCTTAACCGAACCCTTTACTTAACATTCGCCTCGACCCAATTCTAAACCTAACCTAAACCTCAGTCTCCATGAGGACTACCGGTCCTGACAAGGACCTAAGAACACAGACACACACACTTTCTCCTTAGACCTCAGTGGTCTGTCACCATTTCACAAGGAGCTGTAAAGTTTGCTGTGCCCTTTTAATATGAGAAGAAACAATCTCAAAGTGACACGTGCATTGTATTCTTTCATATCCCCCTTGTTCTCCTTCCATTCCTCATTTGCAACACTCACACAGAAATTGCTCTCTTACAACTGTAGAGAAATCACAGTCGTAAAAAAAAAAAAAAGAAAGAAATAAAGAAAACCTGAACACTTATCAAGGACAAGGTTAGGTAAACACGAGCGTGAACCGAAAACGTGGGCAGAGGAAGAAGCGAACATTGGCAGGAGGCAGTGACACCACCGCGAGCAAACAAGATGTCGGCGGAAGAGCTCTTTAATCTCTGACTGGATGACCTGAGGTAAAGCTGACAAGGTTTCTAATCTGCAGAGGCACCGGGCGGCATCGCAGTTAGAGATCATAACAAATGGGCATGGGATAAGGAAGAGCACGCGCAGTACGAGGAAAGCTTCTGCAGCTTCTGTCAACAAATACAGTAAGATTTTTTACAAGATAAACAATATATCAATCTCATGAAGGCTATATTTGAGCTCATATCGGGTGTTTTAATAACCAGATCATGTGACGCCACACATCAGACATGCACAAGGTCACATTTTCTTTAATATGTCATGCACCATATGTTTAAATGAGAACGTACCATGAGACTAAGACTGGAACAAGAGAAACGCTAGAGGATTCGTGATCATCTGGAAATCGCGTCACTCACACTTGGGACGCAAATTGCCTAAAAATGTACCCACGGCTTGTTACACACGGTAGACGTACGGACACATAGTCAGGCTACTAAAGCCAAACAAATTATGTTGTAAAGTAAATATACACATACAATTGTGTTATAAATTGAATTTCTGCCAATAAAGTGTACATTTTACAGACTGGACCTTTGAACGCGATTGGTCTTTGGAGGACATTTCAAATAATTTAGTGGAAAGTGGAGCAAAACACAACAATTCACATATTTGTTTGCTGAATTGTCACTCGCTGGTCGTGCCCTTTCTTCTTCTAATAAAGTGCATCAGGCCGTATCCTGAAATGGTTCAAGGTTCAGAGTTCTCCTTTATTGAAATCCACATTTTTCCTCTCTCTCTTCATCTCCTCAGTCCCACCCAAGTCTTCCCCTCCCCTAGTTTCTTCACTACTCCACTACAGCCTTCATCAAATAATAATGATAAGTTACAAGAGGCTGCACACCCACAGTCCAAAGATCCCATCCACATCTTCTCAGTCTCACCTTCTTCATCACAGTTCAAACTTCTCCGCCTGACCACCCTCTCGTCTCCTCAGTCTCACCCCCTTCTCAACCTCCCATCCCCCAGCCTCTTCCCTCTTGTCCCTCTTTCATGTCCCTTCTTCTCTTGTGTCATGAAATAGACATTTTATGAAATGTCTATTGATACTTCTACAAATTTGGCTTCTTCTAAACAAACTATAGTTCCTGAATCGACTGTGTACTGAGATACGAATCAAATGGTCCTCTGAGGGAGAGATGCACGACCTCACATTGAGCTCAGAGTTGTGGTCAAAAGGATCTTATAATAAGATGTTTGTTGCTTTTCTTCAGGCCGTGTTTCATGTTCCCGCTCAGGCGGATCTGCAATTTTTCATCTCGACTCTGACAGCATTTGTCGGGGCGGCATTTTTTCTGACCTTGGCAGAAGTTGAGAAGCAGATGAAATCGGATAAGTGTTGAACAAAAGTACAAAAGTACATTTCCATGACAACTGGATAACTTCGTTTGCTGAGCGAGATTATGTGATATGTGTCGGAAGCTCCAGATCAGCTGTGGTACAACTAACACAATTAACTCCAGCCAGAACAAGGTTTTAGAGATGGGTTAAGTGATACGTTTGACATGACCCACATGGAACCGTTTGCCAAAGCATCAAATTCCAACTTTTTTTCTCTGTACAGAATGTGCAAATGCAAACAAATAAAAGTAAACGGCAAATTTGATCAAATCTAACATAAAGCCTTAATGCTTGGGGAAAGTTGCTTCATAAACCTACAAACAACAGAGCACTGGGTGTCATGTCATGTGACACATTGCCATGTTGCCAGGAAAAGTTTCACCGAGAAAGGGCCACAGTGCCAATTTAAAGCTGTCAAGAGTTCAGAGCACACTTTACATCCAAAGAGATTGAGCAATATATCGCAACACTTGCCTACTCACTACTGCCCCCTAGTGGCTTTCACAAGTATGGAAACGGTCAGAGCAGACATTATTCCAGACCTGTATGCTGATAAACTGTCCCTCATCGTACTCCGCTGAATGCAAACACATCACAATAAAATCATGTAAAATAAACAAGATTTTCAATTAAGTTAATTAGCGTTGGATGCACTACGTCATAGGAATGTTCTCCCATTTCCTAGTCCCTGACAATTTTTGTCATCCTGGTGCACGAAATCTATCCAACCATCTTCACTTTTTATGAAAACAGCCAGAGAAGAAAAGAGTTGCCAAACATATTGCTTGGTATTTTAGCTGCTGGTTATTAGGGCTGCAATGATTACTCGGTTAAAAGGTTTGAGTGCTTCTACAATAATTACAAGCAGTTTTTCTGATTTTTCAGCTTCTTAAATGTGAATATTTTCTGGTTTCTTTGCTACATATGACAAGAAAATCTATAAAACTGAATCATTTTGTGTTGTGGGCAAAACAACACATTTAAGATTTCAGATCACCATTTTTCAACATTTTCCAGAGCAAACATGAGAACGTCCGGTGTTTTGTTTGAAACCTGTAAATCTGACCAAAAGTGTTGATATCGCACAGAATGTTTTTTTTTCCTTCCACTACAAAAACAAGACTAATGAACTCCGTTCTGATTTGATGCCAAAACACTGCATGCACTGCAATTACAAAAATAGTACCAATTATTTTCTGTACAAACGTGTGTTTAAGTGTGAGCAAACATAAAAAAAACATTAAAGTTTTAAAATAACTATAAAACAAAGACTGCAACATCAATTTAGGGATTTAGAAAAGGAATTAAGAAAACCATTGACATGTTTGTTCGTAGAGAGACTTTAAGACTAAATCAATTTACGAATAAATAATTGCATTAAAACTGGATCAAAACGACTATTTTAGAAACATTAATTCCCTCCCTGACAGGTATTAATGCAAGTGACGAGAATCTGAACTGATTTAAAGTCTTTGAAGATTATTTGGCAATAGCAGCTGTGTTTTACTGTCTATCTATGTGCAAATGGGAACACAATTTACTAAATAAACATTATATTCTATCCAATTGAGATGAAACTAGTAACAGAGACCATTAACTTGTCACAAAAATGTTTAAATATATTGTAAATAAAGGAAGTAGAAGCTCATTTTCCCACTGACTTCCGTTCAAGAGTCGCCCCCCTGGTGGCAATTCAACATATTCTTACTTCCAGGTTGTCCTCATCTGTGAAAACGGAAGACTACATCCACTTGACAACAACTTGATTTATGGAGAAAATAAGAACAATCAATAGTTGTAGCTCTGCCTAGGTGTCATGCGTACCTAATAAAAAGGCCATTTAGTGTATGCGCGTGCGTGTGTGTGTGTGTGTGTGTGTGTGTGTGTGTTGGGTGATGCTTAAAGAAGGAAACGGAGAATTTGCTGTCAGCAGAGAAACAATCTCCATTATTCTCCGTCTGATTGTCTCATGTCTAAATTCAATTTGCCACGTCTTTTCCTGATCCACTAATCGATACTTACCATGTCTTAATGGGACCTGCGTCCGTCCCATTCCCCCTGTCCCCCCCCAGTGACCGACAGCAGCCGTGTCTCTTCCAGGCCATTACATGCTGTAATTGTTTCTTTATAGTCCTCCCACTGCAGCGGCAGTCTTACCTTCATTTGGCCTGATGTCACCCTCCGGACCAACAGAGGACATAAGGCTGGATCAATCAGCTCGGCCACAAAGCCCCCAACAGTCTTTTATGGCTCACACATAATTCACTCCTTACATGTCACGCTGACTAACTGGACGCTTTCCCACAAATAAAGAAGTGAGGGAAAGGGATCAGAGGACAGAGGGAGAAAATGAATGCAGAGCAATGAGAACTCTCAAGAGTGAAAAATCAAAAATGATCAGAACCCAGCTCAATTTGGAGCCTCACAGTGTCGTCATACTTTGATGTAGAGACAAGGTTGGAACTTTAAATGGGACACAAGACATGAGACTTTTCTCACCTAAGTCAAAGTTTTGATATCTATTACGTTTTTTACGCAATCACAGTTTAAGTTTTGTACTTTTTTTGGACGTTTTCAGATTTTAGTGTGCATTGCACCACTAGAGTGGCAAACCACTCACAAACATCTCCAAACAAACTCTTCTGTCCACAATTTTTTTTTTTTTTACATTAAAGCGTTGCTATAGTTGTTGTCTAACCCTGGGTGCTGTTTTCATTTTCATATGACTAAGGGCAGCGAGTTCTGGTCAAACCGCCCATTGACGCCCAACTCTGCTCTGGAGTTGTAAAATGAAAATGAAGGTGATTTTAAAACTGTAATATCTCCATCAATTCATGCCCATTTTTCACAAATTTAAATGTGGGAGCTGCTGAAAGCCTCCTGACGTCCACAAACCAAAAAGTAACCTGTATCATCAACCGTTCTTGAAATACGACAACTTTAAAACACGTTGCTCTTTAAACCAGCTCTTTGAACCAGCTGCAAAAGCCAGTCTCTCTCTCACTCTCTGATTCCACAAAAAATATCACTTTGTCTAAATACTCCAAGTTGTAAAGGTTCAATCCAACCCAAATCAGCAGCAAGAAGCAGGCACAATCAAAATTTCACAGCCACATTTTCTAGTTTAGGTTACTATTTAGAGGAAAACGGCTATATCGTCTATATTTCGTCTGTGGTTGTAGCACAAACATAAGCTGTGAAAACACTGGAGTTTGGTGGATTTAGTCTCCCATCAGCACTGTTGACATTTAGCTAGCAAAAAAATAAATAAATAAATATGGAGCCATTCTGGGGAAAGACAAGCGAGGGAAGGCAAACACCGTGTCTAAGCCCGGTTTAGATCTTGACGGGCTGCACTGCACTTGACAGGTACAAGCCTGCAGCTCTCACCTCCCATTTGCTGTCCTGGGTTTTCCTCTTGAGCTGGATGTTCCAGTTCTCGGCGTCCACCTCAGCGCAGTGAGGGATGGTCATGGCCACTGGGCAGAAGAGGTCCAGGCCCGGAGGACCGTATGTCACCTCTGGGCCGAGAAGTATTTCACAGCCTTCCAGCGTTTGGACACTAAACACATCACGACACACAAACACACACAGACAGGGAGAATGATGCAGAGTGTAAGAGATACAAGAAAACAAGCAGGGAAAAGATGACCCTGACCCGGCTAGCTTCTTTTTTTTTTTTTACCCCTGCAATGAAAATGGATCGACATCCACTCCTGGGTCAAATGACTGCAATAGATGCAGGTTTTTATTGGCTGTGGCTCAGATTGGCAGCACTGTGAACACGACACCCGGGTACGAGCGTTCATTTCATTCCCCTTCTACTTTTATTTTGGCAGTTTAGTTGCAGAGTCGGCACCTTTTTCCCAGCGTGGTGTTATGATACGAACGAATCAATAGGTTTAAAAGAGAGACTGGAGAGAAAGATACAATCAAAAAACCACTGCAAGATTTTCAGTAATTTGTTGGACTTCCTCTTCACAGCTTTGATTGTTTACGGCACATTTGTACTCAGAGCTAAAAACAGAAAGAAAAACTCCTCTACTGGCAGGGAAAGAGGAGTTTATCATCCCTTTTTTAGTGGCTTTACCCTCGTTTAATGAAACATCTGCACATATTCATTAACTTTAGTATAAAACCGATAAGCATAGACTGGTGCAGAGGTGGTGCATCGTTCATGAAAATGGCCACAATTAAGTAAAACTATGCACTTAACTGAATGCCACAACTCTGACTCACTGTTTCAAAATAAAAGCCTTGCTTAAAAGTTACAAAAATGGAAACTGTGGTGAAAGATCTATTTTAGAAACCCTGATTGTGATGAACACTGAACAACAACTTCTATTTAAAAACAGCTGCAAAAATTCTATCACAACACCCTTTAGCCTAAATTAAAAAAAATAAATGTTCTAAAGTTCAAGCCTTTGCAACCATGGTAACCACAGATTCTTTTTCTGTGAACAATGTGCGGCACACATAAAAAAAAAAAAGGTGAAACCTTGACTGCTCTAAAGCAGCAAAATGTGAAAACGTGTGAAAATATGCTTTATCTGGGCGGGGGCTTGCAAAAAAAAGTTAGGGAACAACTGCTGAAAGACATCGTGTACTTTTTTTGACAGTTGCTTTTCTCTTTTAACGCAGAAAAACAGGTTTAGGTGAACGGCTCTAACGAGTTCGGCACTCTTTTGTTGGTGTTTTGAGTCTCGGTGTGTGACAAAAATAAAGTCACTCCAGCAGCAGCAGCGGCTCAGTGACGTCGTGCAGGCGTTGTACATGGCAGCATTGTTCTTGCTCCGAGCGGCGGCTGTTTGATCTTCACGTGACGCCACATATTTAGCATTTTCGTATTTATGATCTCAGAGGTGCGGTACAGTACGGGATAACATCCGTCTCTGAGCTTCTACTTCCGCACGAGGGACAGCACACTTAACGAGAGAAGCGTCTGCGGGCTCGTACTTTCCAGGTCTGCCTTCCTGAGAGCTGCCGCCACTGCTGTGTGGACTCGTTCCTGGAGTTTAACAGAATGTTGTGATAATTTGCTCCAGCACGGGTGAAGAGAGTCACTGTAATTTGCTGGCGAGCTATACCGTCCTCATTAAAAGAGTGTTTGGAGCTCAAGTTGGATTTGAGGGGAGGAAAAAAAAAGGGGGGCAGAAAGGAGCATGAAAGTGTTGCTTTGTTCAAATTGTCTTCCTTGAATGATTACGAATTATGTGGTCGCCATGGACGCAGCAGCTTGGATTTTCAGTTTGCCACAAAACGGTGTGAAATAAGTGGGTTAAGAATGAAGATTGTAGAGGATTGACGTACGATACAACACTGTCAAACTGCATATGGCTTTATTTATTGTTCTATAGTGAGGATTGTTTGAAAAAGACCAAAAAACTGTGGATCAGCCAAATCTTCTGAACCTTTGCTGCACTTTTTTAAGACAAAGACCCTTTGTAGCCCAATTAAAAACTACATGTAATGAGGAAAAATGTGCTTATATGCTTAAGAAAAGCCAGAAAAAGACATGTCAGACAAATCAACTTTGTTCCACATTCAAATACACTATATGGACAAAAATATCCAGATGCCTGACCATGACGTACTACAGTAAAGTACTGTATATGTACAATACTTTAACATGGAGTTGGTCCCTCTTTTGCAGCTATAACAGCTTCTTGGAAGACTTTCCTCAAGGTTCTGAAGTGTGTCTGTGTGAATTTGTGTCCATTTATTCTGTAGAGCATTGATGAGGTCAGACGAGAAGACCTGGCCCACAATCTCTGGTGGTTTTCACACCAAATAGTCTCCGCTATAGACTCGGTTCAACTGGGGGTTGCAACCTTCAGCCGGTCCGAGTTTGCTTTCACACTTTCGCGCTTTAGTGAAATGAACCGAACCTTTTGAATAACGTGTTCCCCTCCTTGCCTGAGGCGGCGCTGCATCAAGAATTACTGAGGGAGAAGACGAGACTAATTATTGAACAAGAAAACTCGTTCATCTGTTGGTTAATGCAGGACAACTTCTGTTTCCGCCACATAAGAGCATCAAATCCTATCGTTCTACATGTTTTGGTTGTGTTTACCCACAATGCCCTGCGTTGTAGTCCGCTTCCTGCAGCAAACTGATGGAAAATTAATGGCGTGTTCACATCGGATGCAACGCAAATTTATCGCACAATCACGACTTTACACACAAAGTCAATGCACAGATATTATTATTATATTATTATATATATTATATATTTCAACTTGAAAAATCGCGAATTCTCCGAATTGCGTCACATCAACTTGTGTCACTAGAAACAAAAAAGACACAGTGTGGCAAAGTGTCAGTGAAGAGGTTGGAGCCATGTAGCATAGTAGCCCCGGTTAGCACGGCGATCGTGTTTAGTCCATACAGTGTATCTCAATATTGAATTGCAAATATATGACTTTTTCCTCATATAAACTTGATGGACTGGCATTAAAGCTCAGTGTTCCGTGGTCACGTAGAGGCTGAATCCGTGCACTTTTGCTGAACCTTTTAAGATTTTCTCTCGCCCCACTTTTTTTTTTTTTTTTTTTTATGACCAAAAAACCTGTAAAACTAATGCGATTCCATTCAGGCACAGCAGCACTTTGTGTTTAGTGCTAATTAGGGAATGTTAGTATGCAGACATTAGCGACGACAGCCTTGGAGCGGTTAGTGTGACACTTAAACTTGATAAATGGTTAATTTATTGATTCATTTTTGACTGAAAGCCCAGCAAAAGAAAGAGAAATCATAAATTTTAGGGGAAAAAATTGCAAGAATGAAGTGCTCACACAACTGTAGCAAATATGAAAGTGGAAGCTGATGCCCCAGGCACGTTGTCCAGTCTTATACGCTCACACATTCTGAGCCGCGTTCACAAGTTCTCAAAATGGCCACGAGGTAAAGAACATTTTCTTTCAGTACATTTTAAAAAGAATATGTGTGTTGGTACAAATTTGTTTCTTCTTTCAATCGAAATTGACTTCGTTTGATACATTTCTGGTGTCTCCAAGCACAATATTGCACAGAAATGTTCTCAGGTATCGTGGGAGATCATTTTCTGTAGCATTTTTATTGCTTAAAATCCTCTTCACACCCCAATTGTGACCAATTCATTCATCCATTGTCACAGAAATAAAGAAATTCAATCACCTGTGGAATGGACAGGCCTGTAAAAACCAAGCTCCACCCCTAGAGGGGTAAAAATTCATTTGTGATGCAAGGTTTGTTTTCTCTCTTCTATTCAGGACCTGTCACACAGCACAGCAACCTCACCCATTACCTTTAGTGTCTCTTATTTCAGTCAGTTCTTCTGTGCGTGAGAAAGTCCTCCATCCCCAACATCGATGAGCCTGATTACGCAGAGTGTGGGCACAGAGCAGATCACTCTGCTCCTCGAGTCTCCTGCTGCAGCTCGGCTCCGAGAGTCTGCCGGTGAGGAGCGCTCAACACCGTCTCTCTCTCTCTTTTTTTTTTTTAAATTCTACTTGTCATCACGATAAAGGGCTCTACTTGACTCTAGACTCTTTAAGCCCCTGGATGAGGTGCATTATTTAAGGAGAGCGATGACTCACTCCTCAGGGAGTCCGGGGGGGGGGGGGGGGGGGAGGGAGAGGCTTGAACTCGTCTAATAAATGTACAAATTAGCACGCTCCATTAGCATCGCCTTTATTTACTTGTAGTCGCCCACCTGTTCATCCCACTGTGCTTTGATCCATTTTCACTTAATGGAGGCTCTTTATGTGGAGCGCGGTTATACATTCGTCAAACAGGAAGCATATGGAAGTTAAAGCGGCAGTACGTTTAGATTTACTTTTCGATGTGGTTATTTTTGCCTCGGTTTCACTTGGTAGTACTCAACGTGGGCGGAGTCCTGACTGCACGGCTGCATGAAACTGCCGTGACTTTGTTTTACACGCTGCACACACACAAACGAGGGACTAGTGACTTGTAAAGCAGTTGTTTCCTAAATACTCCAGATTCCTCTGTTAAATATTGAGATTTTAGACATTTCCCTGGTAATTGTTGGAGATTAACCCACGTTTTTAGGATTATAAAATCTTTTTAACTGATCTACAGTTCGGCTTGATTCTTGTGTCAGACATCTCTGTGCTCTTTGTGAAGATGGGAGGGTTGTGTCACGAAGCATCCGGCAGAAAAATCTCTGCCAAATCAAGTGTGGCGACCCCAAGAGAGTGAGAAGCCGGAAAAATAAAATAAAATCATAACGATAACAATTCTGCCTCTGTTTGTTCTTCCTGAAGAGAAACGATGATGTACCATTTTTTTCACACTGCATGTAAATGCACTGAAGTGCTGCGGAGAGTCTGTGCAGCTCCTGCTGTTTCGCATTAACTTTGCTCCAGAAAATCTTAAAAGATACAATTAAATACTCAAACACACGCCAGGACTTTTCATCCGTTGGTCCCGCAGGTGTTCAATAACAAAACTTTGCTTAAAAACAATTAACGGTGTCTGGAGACTGAAACTCTCGAGTGCTTTTACTTTGAAACGGGAACAGGAAGTGTTGATTTTCTGAAGTGGTCAAACTGTATTGTAACTGATTTTGTATCATATCAATAACGTAACTCAACACCAGGATCAAGCAACTTGATCAGTTGCCTTATTGTATCTTGTGAAACAACATACCCTCTCTTTTTTGCCTGCTTTTTCCCCTTGTGCTGATTTTTTTTTTTTTTTTTGGCTGTTTTTTTTGGGGGGCTGGCCCTAATACTCCTTCGTACAAAGAAACATGCAGAGACTCCAAAAAAATGATGTTTTCTGGCTCTTTTATGGTGAATATTTTTGAGTGTTCGGTGTTAAAGGGTTAATTGCTGAACTGAAAATTAAGCCTTTTTTTGTGCATGATTTCCTTTTTATCTATAACTGCAGTACTTTCATCACCCAACAGGTGGCCATGACCCACAAGGCATTGAAATCACCGATGTAAAACACAACATGAAGACTCACATGTGACTTGACCTGACACTACCTCCAATTCTGAAGATGACACATTTAATCATCTGTCTGAGGACATATTTTTTTAGGATCAGTACGATGTGAAATCTGGTTCTCGGCTCCATCCTTATCTACATATTTTAGTTTGCACCAGGCACTGATTGGCTTCTTACCGGCCAGAAAACAGGAGCTTTCTCTTTAAAGTCAACCTTGAATCTATAGCTCAGTCCGTACAATAACATGTTCTCCCTCCAACTGTGCTTTCAATTATAGCTTTTCTTTTTTTTACGATGTTGTGGTTCAAATGCTGTTTTAAGACCAGTTCCCATATGTACACAACGTACATTATTACAGTTTGTGCACAGAGCTCATCGCCGTCGCCTCTCTGGCTCTTTGTTACGACGGTAATGAGTGAATCTGGGAGAACCCGAGACTCAATCGTTCACCCTCCGCTGACTCTCCTTCCCCGTTTTGATGAAGTCAATACAGAGCCGAGATGAGTGTGTGTGTGGATGTTAGCCCAATCATGCGTCTATTTGAGCAGAAAATGGAAAAAGATGATAACCGTGCAGGAAAGATCGATGCCCAGTTTTTGCTTCCTATCCCTTTAGAACAAACTTTGAATGTTCACATTTAAAAAAACAACAACAACAACCTTGTTCCGTTTTAAAAGACATTGCTGATGTTGGCCCCGGGCTGCGGTGTTAATTGACGGCGGGCAGGTGGCCCTCGTGTTGACACTTTGTTTAATCTAATTTAGTATCATGAATTATGAAACCACTGTCAGGCACATGCACCAGAATCTAATGGGCGGAATGCATAACAATCTCAGTCAGGCACATTTTTATTCTGGACCCACGACAAGCATCTCCCTCTCTGTCATCGCAATCAAGTCCACTGTGTAATTTTTGGCACTGCGAGCCAAAGGCTAATGCTCGATTTTTTCCAACGTTGTAAAATTTTCATGCTTCTGGATGAATCCAAAATGCTTTTAAACGACTTTCCTGAGGCGAATATCTCGACTGAAACGACAGACTGAAGTGACACGCTGGACGTGCTTGTTAACGCTAATATCTAGTTAGCTGATCACATGACACTGACTCTGTGGATGGTCAAAAACAGTATCAGAGTGATGAAAAAAGGCGATTAAAGTGACTTAGAAATGTGGCATAGAGCGTTTCAGAAAGTGATCTACTGGGATTTCCGCACACAAACATCTCAGAGTTTACAGAGAATGGCCTGAAAGAGATAAAACATCCAGTTCCCTGGGAGGAAAAGTGGCTTTTTGGTGCCAAAGTTCAGAGGAGAATGACCTGAGAGAAAGGTAAGAGTAACCTTTCATACAAGGCACTGTATGAAGAACATCATCTCAGAATGCACAACATGTTGAGCCTTGAGCCACGAGCTACAGCAGCTGATAGTTTCCATCATCAAGAACATTGAGCAGTCTGAGGGGTCATCCACGTGGACGTGGCCTAAATCACACAGAACCACACGAAAAAGTGAGAAAAATGTCATGAAATAATAAAAATTATAATAATAGCAGATCAGAATCATGGTCAGGGTTATGGGATAGAGGAAGTGAGTCCTTCTCGAGATGGGAAAAGCATGGTTAAGCCTTCGAAAGCCCCCTTGTCCCAAGACCACTGATCATGGAACTAGAGGCGTTTGTGGTGCTTCCTGAAAGTTTGTCCGTTCCCTTCTTCACCTTTTACCCTAAACTCAACAATCTCCATCTGGAGGACTAAAAGAAAATGGAATAAATACATTTTTATATTTTTATTTATCAAAGTGAAAGAATCATTGAGTAAGAAATCTTGGATTGTGTGTCTAAGGGTCAGGAGAGGTCATAGTTAGGGTCAGGTTTAGGTCACGTTGCCGCAAACTGCAAGAGCGGGCACAGAAATATCTGTAGGGTGAACTTCAACTCATTTAACGTCACTTCCACCACACTTCAAGTTCTGCCCCTCTGTTGCCTTCTGCAGACAGACCCTTCTCACAGCAGCAGCGATAGGACCACACCTGGTGCCACGTCTGACACTTTATGAGACCTCCTGTGTACCTAATAAAGTGGCAGATGAGTGGCTATTTATTTATACACACACACAAGAGACACACAGCACCACACCACTGCTGTGCACCTCAGTGTTTTAGTTTGTCCCATCTGCTGGCCAAGAAGGAGGTGGCGTTTAATGACCTCTAATGTTTCCACCCTCGTCGGTGGTGGTTCATGCGAGAGTGACACCGTTTCCATCATATAAGACCTTGTCTAACCATAGAATTCAGCAAACATAAACGTGCACACAATGATATTTTCTCACATAACATCTACTGCTTTATCCTGAGGGTCGCAGTAGAGAAAAACAGAAGGTTTACTTGCCAGAGAACTAGTAAGGAGAGACTGTAATGTATCGAGACGCAGGACTAAATTTACTAAATTTAAAGCAATTTAACTTCCAAACACTGACTGAAAATAAACCAGTCATGCTCTCATACCGTACGTAACACACTCTCTCATTCCCAGAGTCTTATTACACACACATTTATTTTCCACCACTTTATCCTCCTCAAGAGGGTTCACCGGTTGCTTTATTTCCAAACCGTTCAACCTGAGCTGTCCCTCGGAAACGCGTATCTTCTAATCGCGAATCACCACGTCTCCAGCTCACTACTGTCTTGTAGATCTTCCTTTTCACTTTTGCTGCCCTCCTGCAGCCCTGTGACACTCGTCTCCACCCACTCCACGCCTGATGAAGCAGGGTCAGCCACCGCAGGAAATGATGTCACACGTCTCCTGACAGCAATGCACGTGTAAATGAGATGTGAAAACGTGATCCACCGTTTCCTTTTTTTATTATCGAGTCAAATTCAAACCAGGAGCAACATCAACAACAATAAAAACACAGACACTTCCGTGTCCCAGCTGTTCAGGAACCACACACACGCACACGCACACGCACACACACGCACACTTCCATCAATAAAAGCTCTTTTCCGACCAGGACAAAGCTGTTTCTGGCTCAGTAGGTTGAGGGATTTATCTCAAAACACAAAATGCTCATAAAATCTCAGAAGGGGAGGAATTTGTCTGACCTAAGCAAAAAAACTCTGCCTTGAAAAGATTTAGATGAGCCTTTGAAAAGCCTCAAGAACACTTTTCTACAGAGAGAGAGGTTTTAATAATAAGACGACACCAGGAGGCTGGACGGGGACGGGGAAGAAAGAAGACAACAATCGCATGTCTCACTGTGTCCTCCTGGGACGTCGGCGGTGATTGACAGTCGGTGAGATGACAAACACGGCAGAGCACAGGCAGAGGTACAGTAAACATCTATGTGCTCACACAGAGCAGCAAAGGAGAATAAAGGACTTGAAAAGCACAGCTGTGGCCAAGAACCACATGGTGTCACATTGAAATGTTTCTATTGTGTTTCCAGGAGGTGAATAAGCCAGTGAGAGGAAACCAGATATACTGCGATCTATGATACGATCTAGACTGTTATTTTACTTTTTGTGTGACAAGTGGCTTGGAATTAACCACTATTATTAATCGATCAATAAATTAATCGTTTTTTTTTTATTAAGCCAGAATCATTTTTGTGTTTGTGGATAAATCAAGACATTGTTTTTTAGAACATTATCAATTTCCAGGTTTGGGAAAACCTGGAAATGATTAATTCAGGGATGAACTCAAGTGGCCAATGAGTGTCTCGTCTGGTCAAGAGGGGGACGACGTAGAGAAAATAGATATTCATCATCATATTTGACAGAATTTCAAAGTAAAAGTGTCTCTTTTGATACAGAACCATGTGTATTTCACAATAAAAACATATTTATGATGCAAAATAAATCTTATTTATTAAATAAATATAACTGTGATTAAAACATCAAACTTATATATCTATAGTATATATATATATATATATATATCTCATTTAATGTTGAATGTAAATATTATAAACAATGTCTCATTGTTACTATTATAAAAACATATGTTTAAAGAGCTGTAACATGATATTAAGTTGCGGGCCGCATGTAATCGTTGGCCCAAGAACTGAACAAATAGTTTTAATGAACTGATTCTAGTGATTGAGTTACACTGAAAACAACTGCTCTACACAGCCGCACAGTGATGACTCCGCCCTCGTTGAGTAGGTACTATTTTTTGTAGGGGAAACGTAAGTCTAAACCGTGCCGTGCTGAGGCGAGCTGGGATCATAGGTGGAAAAGGGGCTATAGATAAATACAGTAGCTGTCAGAGTGTGTGTTCTGTGTGTTTGACACTAAACACGAACAGCAGCTTGCTCTGAAGTGGTTGAGGTCAGGGGAGTCGCGTGTCATCCGTCGCTCTTTTACAAGGGAATCTCAGAGGTTGCTTTTCAACTTGACCTCAGAATAGCGCCGCCGTTTGCATCTCATTATGTCGGTGTCTTGTCAAGGCGATCGAACGGCCCTGTTGTTCTCCTTTTCAACTGCTAAATGTGTGAGGTCTCTCTTTTTCGTTGGGTGAATTTGCTCGGGCAGCGGGCTGTGAATAAACAGTGACACTTCAGAGGAAACTGTGGCCCCAACACACACACACACTCCCCGCAGCTCAGTCCATCCGAGGGTCATTACCTCGCTGTGATCAGAATACACAATGCTCGCGCTGCCGAGATGAAAGGCCCTCAGGAGA
The DNA here is from genome assembly GCF_958295425.1 of Solea solea. Taxonomy (NCBI): domain Eukaryota; kingdom Metazoa; phylum Chordata; class Actinopteri; order Pleuronectiformes; family Soleidae; genus Solea; species Solea solea. The sequence continues at coordinate 27,393,656 of NC_081141.1, forward strand.
CGTCTGCGCCGTGCATATCCATCAGAGCACCGCGCTCCATTCATCACTGCATTCATCACAGTTTAAACAAGCTTCCCAGGTTGTGACTCTCTCCCTGAGCGCCAGCATTGTTGACACAGAGTGGGGTACATAAACTACACATCGACTCTCGGCAAAGTAACAAGGACAAAAAATAAAAAAATAACACATCAGAGATCGGAGGATTGGAGGTTCGACTTGTTAGGAGTCACTGGGCTAAATGAAGGAGTCCTCCGCCCGCCCTGCCTGCCCTGCCCCCCCCCACCCCTGCAGGGTCACGCGGCACAAACTGGCACAAACTTTTTTTTTCCCCGTGGCAGCTGGGACATCAAAGCCCAGACAACCACCTGTGACGGGGCTTCTGGAAATGAACACCCATATCGTGACACCTTGAGGACTCCTATAGAGACAGAGAGAGACTACAGAGCTGCTGCTGCTGCTGCTGCTGCTGCTGCGGCCCATCTGTCACACAGCCAGGCAGCAAACACTGATGACCACAGAGAGGGTCAGACACACATCTTAGTCTCGATGGACGCTTTTCCATGATGCAGTTCTAGCACGACTCGGCTCAGTTTGGGTGTCAGATACGTTGTTTTCCATTACGTCATAGCAGTCTTGTATAAAGTACCTAAAAGTGATACTTAAGAAATGACTTTGGTAAAAGTTAAAGTCACCTTTAAGAATATTACTTGAGTAAAAGTCTTAAAGTACCTGACATTTACTGTACCTAAGTACCAAAAGTCATTTTCTGTAAGTAAAAGTAAAATTATTTAACAAAGTGAGCTATTACAATTTTGAATATGACATTTATTGTGGCTTGATGGAAATAAAAGGTACTGGCGAACATTAAAATTAACCTTCTGTCATGAATGGTGACAAGCTCACTCTCTCAACCTCCCTGTGTCTGCTTGGTTTTGTGTAAGTGTTTGAAACGTTTGGAGTCTGTGGAGCTTCTAGACGTCACACTGTGTTTTAATTCAACTTGGAGACGAAATCTGGAGACGGATTTGTGTTTTTTAAAGTTAGAAGCGTTGCACTGCACTGGTATCAGATTTGGTACCTGGTGTTGGCTGATATGAAATTGTGAGATATTTGAAGGGAAGTGTTACTTCATCACAACACCTCAAAGAAAAAAGGTCAGTGGCTACATTTTTTCGTTGTTTTTCGACACAGTAAACCACCGATGGTGTTGAAAGTGAGCGAAAGAGAACAACTTTTAAATCAAACGTCCCTTTTGTGACACTGACAAGACGTCATCGTCTAATTGTCCTGTAAAACTGGGAAATCTTTTTTGGAAGGAAAAATGAACAAAAGTAGTTGCGGTGTAATGAAAAACAAAAAACAAAAAAAAACAGAGGCTCATTAAAATGAACTCAACAGTGAAAATAAACAGCAAGAAACACACTTAAAAAGAAAATCTTTGACATCTTAAATCAAACTCTGTGGTAATTAAGCCGCCAGTGACGGCGCTAACTCAACTTGTTACTTTTAAAAATCTGCCTTTTAAAAAACTTTCTTTTTCCCCCCCGTCCGTTTTTTTTCCTAAACACTGTGGCTGTAACAGTGCGCCGTCGCAGGGAATGCTGGGTAATTAGGACACCGAGGACACCGAGGACACCGTGGTGTTGGGAGGTTCCGCTAAGATGGATGAGGGGACGGAGGGAGACTGACAGACAAACAGAGGGCTGAAATGATATTTGGCTGAACTGTGGCCTCACCTTGCTTCTCCCTGATTGATCACCATGTACATCTCCCAGGACAGATTTTCAGCCACGGCTCCGTGAGGCACCAGCAGCCCGACCCCTGGAAAACACACACACACACACACACGTGTGACAGCTGCTGGGGCAAAACAAGGACATGTAACAGCGGCGCGCTGTTCATTCAGAGAGGGGTTATGGAAATATTTATGCGAGCCTCATTTGACTTTTATGAGCAGAGGGATTGTCAAGTGAAACTTGAGTGTCTAAATAAAATATCACAATATGGGGTTTTTATTTGGGAACACAAACAACATAACAAGTGACGTTGATTTTAATTTGGAAAAAAACACGTTACTTGGGGGCACGAGGAGATGCTGATAATGCATATGTATATATACACACATATATAATTATATACATATACACACATATATGTATGTATATGTAAATATGTATTATTTACATTAACATGCATTTTAAGAGAACTTTTGTTTCCAATTTAAAACTTATTTAAAAAGAGAATTTGAAGCAGGCAAACAAGCAACAGCCTATTGTATAAATAGAATGTACATTAAATGGATGGATGTAGACTCCAAAAGCCAACCAGGTAATAAAAATGTATTGAAGAGCCACTGGGGGGTGGAAATCTACAAGAACAATAAGCTCCTTCTACTTCTCACTTGATCTATATCGTCAGTAAACATTCTCCTGAAAAGTTAATGGTCTGGATTTAGCTCTTCTTCAACGGAACGTGACGTCAATTTCATCCATTTTGTTACCAAAATAAAAGTAAAAGTGAAGATAAACCGCACGACAGACAGTTTTGTACAATAGGAGCCTGGATGCAGGCGACGTCTGTGAGTGTCCGTTTGAGAAAACATCACCATGGCACCGGCTTCAAAACAGATTCTTCAGGTTCTCGGTTGACGTCACGGTCAGTTGGTCTTAGTCACCTTTCAAATTGACGGACGGCTGGATAAACAGAATTGATCTGTGACATGAAAGCTCTGTATGAGGCACTCTGACTGTGAGGGATTATAACGATCTGATCTAAAACAGCCAGTTACTTTTACTACACCTCTGATTATGCACCATCCTTCAAGACACTGCTGAGGCACGATTCATCAGCTCTGACTGACACCGTTCATCTGCTGCCACGGCGATGGCGAAGTATTCACACTGACGCGGAGCGAAGAGCATGTAGAAGACCTGTTTCACAAGTACTAGGTTCCGCCGAGGAGCAGAGTGAGGGATTAAGACACATTCTGGCAGCAGTAAGCCCAGAGAATATTGTCTCAGCCAAATTTTTACCAAGTGATCAAATAATCATAAAGTATCTAATACTGAGGAGACTGCTGCACTGGTAACATTTTGTACAAAAAACCTTTACAACTTCAAACAGGAAATGATGGAATTCAAAATTCTCATTCAACAAAGCACGTAAGTGCTAACCCTAACCCAGCACGAAAGTGGTTTTACCTCCAATGAGAACTTTTACTTTCCATATCTGGCAGTTATTCCACCATTTAGGGGTGACGGTACTGAGAAGCTGACGTCAGAAACACGTGACGCGCTGGTGAATCTCGTCCGTGATTGTGACGGCCGTTCCACGAAAGTCCCGAGGTTTTACCGTAATGACAAGTATATGGGTGGAAAGCTCTATTTCTCTGCTTTTCTGGTATCCATCCATCCATCTATCTTTGACCACTTTACCCTCCACGTGAAGAAAAAGTGGTAGAATTAATCTGAAGTTCTTACAAGTTGCCCTCGCATCATATTAAGCTGTGTCAGTACATTCTGTCCTTGAATTTGAGGGAATTGGTCCTGGAAAGTCCTTAAAAAGTCTTTGAATTTGATGTCAAAGGTGTGCAAACCCTGTATAGTAAATACTTAAAATACAACCCAGAACACTGAAATATGGGAGGGTTCGAAGAAAACTTGAAGAAAGTTTTGGCACCTAAAATCTTTATCGTCTTGACTTCTTAACAAACTACACTGTGTTTTACTGAGGCCTGAAACACGCATTGAATAGTTGTCTGTTCTCAAAGTTCTGCTTATTTCCGATGGCCATCAAATATCTCCATGCTGTGTAAACATGTTGTCACATTGGTTTTTCCTTAATTTGCTATTGTACCATATTTATCTGCAGCATCTCTATGCATTGTCTGCACAGCATTAATTTTTTTATTTATTTTTTTACAAATAAGAGGCAAACAGAAGCAGAATGGGAGATAAAGACAGCCTCTGGCAGCTGTCTAGACAGTAATTATTTTTCTTTCTTTCACACTATCTTTATTTATCTGCAGCATCTGTACGTTCCGTCTAGACAACTCTCTTTTTTGTGTAATTGTATTTTGTCCATTTGGTTTTTTTCCCTTTCCGTCACAGTAATCACTCGGAAACTGTAGCCACTTTCCAACCAAGTGGTTACAGTTTGGAAAGTTATTTGTACTTCAATTGGCAGAAGTTGTGAAGGCTACCAAAACTTTCATATGGTAGGGTACCAAAGTGGTAAGGCATCTAATATATCTAATATATACAGTATATATATATATATATATATATTCCCAAAATCGCAGCGCTAGCATCTGTCAAAATGAAACACACAGAAACTGTAATAAAAACTGAGCAGGAGTCTGTGGATTATCCAGAAAAATCAGGAGATACAAAGACAGAGGTTGCCGTAGAATTTCTCCTTCCATTCTGCCTTGGCCTGCAGAGAGGAATCTCAGAGGCAGACACTGTAAAACCGAGGCTAAAAATAACATTCTAACGACACTTGTACTGCGGAATTTAAGAAATACATACAGTATTTTATAATCAGTGTGAACCCACTCTAAAACCCTATATAAAACTCAAGTGTAGAGTAAGAATGCTGCTTTTTTTTGTACCGTACCATCAAAGCTTTAGTAATCTGCAGTGAAGTGCTGTGTATGAGCGGCTATTCAGTCTAATGAATAGCATTCGCCGTCGACGGTTCGTGTGAGTGCTGCACTTGACGGCAGCGACTGCTCCACTCAGACCCTCCGCCTGAGCGATGACCGCGGGAGGCTGATTATACTTCACCTCTCAACGCCGGCTCCCCGAGAACTGCGGCTATATACACGGACGAGGACTGCACCGCGGAAGAGGTGTGCGCGAGCTGTTGACCTCGAGACAACAGTTCCAGTCCACGCAGAGTCCTTCAATCACTGCATTTGTGTTGGCGGGGACGCGATGACAGTGTTGTCTGCCTGAGAGAGACAGATGACGGTGTGGAGGTATGACAAAAAAATAGCTACCTGCCTTGTAAACATTACAGTGAGTGTGTACTGTAAGTGTACGGGGGAGTCGCGATGTACTTTAGCGAAAGCACAGGGTTTTGACAAACAATTAGTAACGCGCTGTCAACGCGCTCCTCCATTAAAGTCCCTGTGAAACAAATACAGAGTGTCACCTCTTCACACTCTATGATATGTTAGATTAGAAAATAGTGGCTGGGAACATGGAAAAAAACCCTGGAGTAAAGTAGAGCTGAAACAATTAATCGATTAATAATCTGTAACTAAATTAATCGACAACTATTTTGATGATCGATTAATTGGTTTGAAGATTTTTCATGATTAAAACAAGATTTAAGATTGTTTAAACTTCTTAAATGTGAATATTTCCTTCATTTCTTTGCTCTGGATAACAAAGAAATCATTCAAAGTTAATCATTTTGGTTTGTGGACAAAGATTGGAAAATTTGAGAACATCATCATTTGCAGGCACCGATCAACATTTTTTTAAGGTTTCCTTATATTTTATGGACCAAATGATTAATCAATTAATCGACAGATGAATCGATTATGAAAATAATCGTTAGTTGCAGCTCTAGAGTAAAGACGAAGAACAATATTAATCTAGTCTTCTGTTCAGGATTTTTAGGGCTATGGCTCGATGATGCGTCAAAACCATAATTAGCATCCAAACCCTACCCTACCCATTCACTGAGATGTCTCTGTCCCTAAAATGAAAAGCAAAATAAACTGTGCGAGTACAGTATGTCGATAAACTGCAAACAGGAAGTTTGACAAGATAAACGAGATGAAGTTGAATGTTCTACAACAAATTTCTTCTATAAGCTGTGTATTTTTGGAGCTTCTCTTTTTGCCAAACGAGGGATCATTTTGATGACATCATTTACACTGATTTATGTGAAAACATCTTTAAAAAGGAGGTTAAAAAAATGATAAGGAGTTGAGTGCTTTATATATTACAGGTAATATCTTTGAGAAGAGTGAAGCAATCCCGCCTTTTATGGCAGGCCTGACAGCTTTGACGTCAATGAATGTTAAATGTTTAAAATTGTTTTCGGGGCAGGCTCAGAAATAGGTCTGCCGGAAGAGTTGATGGGAGGTTGTAATATAGTTGGCAAAGCCGTGGACAAAACTGAGTGCTTAATATATCTGTCAGCGGAGCAGATACAGCCACGATTTCCCTGACAGACTTTCCTTCCCCTCATTCTGAGACGTTGTACACTGGGAGGGAACCATGGTGTGAAACAGAGATACAGTCTTTTAACAAGTCTTTTACACCAAGCGGCGAAATCGGCACTAAATCCTGTGCCGTATCGTTTGATTCTTACCTTGTGATCTACATGGATGCTTTGTCATTTGTTATTTAGGTTATTTACCTAAATAACAAATGGTTTGACATCCGGATGCCTCCGAAAATTACGTTCACACACAACTAAACTGCGTCTTCTGCTATGTTTTGTAGTCTGTGAAATAATGTGTGTCACACAGATATAAATATGACACTGTTAATTATTTAACATCATCAATGCAGTGGTTACCAACTACTGGGTCAGGGCCCACAGATGGGTCACAGGAGATATTTTTATGGGTCTCCAAATTAATTTGCAGAATGTTTTACTGTATGTGTTGCTGTTTTTTTACAAACAGCAAGCAAGAAATTAAGTTTTCATGAACATCTCTTGTAAATTATTAATTTGCCAATTCAAAATGATATTAGGTGTTGCTGTAAATTAGTAAATTATTCACTAATTTGCTCTTTTCACAATTGAATTTAATAAAATGTTTGAGAAACACAGAGGTGATACAGGAAATTATGTGCTTTATCACGATTAATTAGCGCAAACTCTGTAATTAATTTGTTAAAAATGTTTAGACTGACCAAGAGCCCGAGTGAAAACACATTGGATGTTGGGAAAATGGAGTTAAAACACAAAGAATTAGGGGTTAAAACATCCAATGCTTAACATTAACTGTTTTTGTGCTAAAAGTAACATAAGTAAATGTAACATGTATATTTGATTAGTGTAACTTTGACAAAATATGTGAATTATTGTGATTGGTGGGGAGAGTCTATACTGCTACTGACACAAAATAGCAGGTTTTGCTAAACCTGGTATAATTCATCCCTCCTTCTTTTAGACAACATCAATATTTTTATGCACTGTAATTTTCTACATAACTAAAATATCTGAAAAAAAATACTGTTCCAATTTACCATTTAGCTTAAATTCAACAACAGACTTAAATTCTCTTCATTATTGATCCCAGAGAACCATGTCCAGTGTGTTTGTTGCCTTTTTAGGACCTTTTTCTGTCACAAATACTGACATTGTCAGGACCAGTAATCCTCATGGAGAACATACCCTGCCCCTCATGAAGTAGAAACCTAATTTCTGAGGAACTGGTTAAGTTTAGATTACAATTCCTGGTTAGGTTAGGCATTAAATAGTTAAAGTTATGGTTAAGGATAAGACTTAGGCTGTTTAGGCTGTCCACATGAATGGAAGTCAATGAGGGTCCCTGAAAGGATGGATGTATGTGTGTGTGTGTGTGTGTGTGTGCCAACAAAGCACAGCAGTGACAAACTGGACTCGGTTGATCGCACACTCAGCAGACCGTTAACGGCAACAAGACGCCACGCGGAATTGAAGAAAAAATAGAATATTTGTTGTGTTGTGAGACTTTCTGTAGAACCTGTAGCCACATGTTCAACAGTGGCGGCTCACAATGATTAGGACGACGATGATGATGATGATGATGATGATGAGGACGATGGCTCCTATAATGAGAATTTACTACACTGCCTGCATAATATTGTGAGCTGCCTTTCTGCTGCGACTGTGTCTTTTTTTCTCTTGTGTGTGTGTGTGTGTGCTTCTCTCACCGGTGTTGGGCACCACCAGTCGTCCTCCCGGGTGTCCAAACAAGCCCGAGGTCCTCAGCTGCTCTTTGCTGGCGTGGAAGGGCCCGTTGAGAGTGAGCAGGCCCTTCTTGCGTCTGTCCAGGGTGCTGCCGCAGTAGTCCCGGGTCACGTCCCGCGGGAAGGTCTCGGCGGGGCCCTTTGCGTGGAACTCGGCCCGGTCGGCCACGGCGAGCGAGACCATGAAGGAGCTCTGGACCTTGACCTTGATGTCGGGCAGCGGGTCGAAGAGCTCCTTATCCGAGCTGTCGTGGAAGCAGAGGGGGGTGCTGTACGTCCGTCCCACTGTCAGGTCCGGCTGCATGGACGAGTTGAGAAGCAGCGGGTTTCCTGGGAGAGAAAGAGAGAGCGTCACCTAAATGGTCACATGACTTCCCCTCCACAAAGATTATGAAACAATATTACAGGCTGAACGCTAACATACAGATGTAACAATGCTATTATTAGAAATAATATAGATATAATGCACTTTTCTATTCATGTATATAATCTAGATTGGTGGTTTCCAAATTGTGAGTGGGCAGAGCAGGCACTACACTTGGAAAAGCCATCAAAAAAATAAAAAAAATATAATTCAATCATCATTTTTGAAAGCAAGACCAAAACCGTCCAACTGTGCCATCCCAAAATACACACACTGTGTCAACATATGGAGCACTGAAACTTCCAAGGCCCAAAAGAGGGCTACCACTGTACCACTGGCTATTTCTTGGTGTAAAATACTAATTTAAAAGACATTTTGACAATACAGGGAAAATATATAAGAAGAAAGAAAACATGTGATGTTCAAGGGAGACATTTTACAAACAGTAAACTGCAGATATGAGATTAAAATCACCTTTAATCTGCAGAAATAAACACAACATTAATCTAGTTCATATCAGGTTTCAGAGAAACATCTCCGAGCTCGTTCTGCTGCTGCTTCGCTGTTCTTGCATTTGACCAGTCATGCTCCAGCGACAATTAAACCAACATGACCGAGGCAGTCGATCGCGGCATCAGAGGTAAAGGGAGCGCAACCTGGACAGAAGGTCCAGAGCTCAGAGCCGCGGTCAGAGCGTCAGATTTAATTACCGAGCTCTCGCACAGCATGATCTCCATAATCCATCTGCTGGAGTCAGCTCCTCTTGGTCTCATGGACTCGTCCTCCTGAAGGACAGGAGGCAGGGCCAAGGAATGGGTCCAGAGGCGAGTGCTCTGTAAATGAGTGCAGTCCTTCAGTGTGGACACAGCAGCCTGTGGAGGGTGATGGAGGTGGAGAGTGTGTGTGATGGTGGGGAGTCTTCATCTGTGTCCATTAGCAATGACGACGCTGCCAAACAGAGCGAGGAGTGCGGCGCATCGATCTGGCAGGTTCAGACGCAGCATGCCCCCGGACGAGCCGTGCCAAGATAACGGCGGAGTCACCGAGTCCTTGCTGCCCAGCTGTTGCCCGGCGAGCGGTGCGAGGCGGGAGGCTAATGTTGTTTTATTTTTAGGGGGGGAAATGGTTAATTACCACAGACGTGATTTGTGACGAGCGTTCAGGGACGTGTTCGTTTTGACTTGTTCTTGAGATGCTCAACTTTTCCCGCCGTGTGTTTTGTCTCCCCCTCAGGATTCTCGTCGTTAAAAATATGGAACGTGGCCAGCGATTTATTCACAGCTTTATGCGGGAACTGTGCCACTGTCGCTGCAGCCACTGCTGCTCAACTGCAGAGTGAATCTCAATGAGTGGGGCTGCAACTCGTCATTATTTTTTATTATCTCATAATCTTCTCATTACCTTTTTTTTTTTTTCACTCAACCATTAATAAAAATCTACAGCACTTTTTCTCTGCAGCATTTTCAATGTGAAAAAAACCCCAAAACTAAATTAACTAAAATAAATTACGAAAAAAAACACATGAACTTGTGCTTTAAAATATTATTTAAAGAATTGTCAGGTTATATCCTTATCATTGTATTTATTTTCAATAGATTTGACACATTCTGCCTTCATTTTACTTGATATTGTAGATTATTTATTAACCTAATCTTATATTATTTTGTTTTATTTATTGATTTTTAACACTAACCCTTTTATAATTATCTTATTTATTTCTATACAGTCCAACACTTTTTCTTGACCTTTTAATTTATTTAATGCTTAAAAAAATATATATTGTCTTGATTTCTTTCAAATCTGTCTCTGTCCTGTCTTTAAATGTCTCTCGAATCAACCTTTGGAGTAGATCATTTATAATTATGAATAAAAAAAATGCCTTGCCTGATAAAAACTAATCAAACCCAGAGAGCAAAAAGTAGTTATTTGTCTTATGTATCCCTTTTACTGTGGCATTAATTGCTTGATAGCAGCCTAGTAAATGCAGCCTTTTGTCTAATAAACAATGTGTCCAATGAAAACAAAGTGAGGAGATTGATAATGTTTCGGGTTTGTTCAGCAGACGCCAAAAAGCACGAGTTTTCATAAGGTGCAAGATTTTTTTTATTTATTTATTTTAATTACTTTTAAGAGGAAGATGCATGATCAGTGTCAAAATCAAGTGTCCAATAATAGTTCTGGAGGTGGGACAATGAGACCTTTCACTGTGACACAAGCAGTTTCTGCCTCCATTAAATTATTGATTAAATACACAAGTAAAACTCATTAACTATACTGTTAAACTATAGTATAAATTGTGCTTATTTACCTTTAATTATGGAGTGTGTAGTGTAGACAATAGCATTTACATTTATCATGTTTTATTGTTAATAAAAGGGACAGGAATATCTGGTCTGGTGATCATAACTTTCGCTTTAACAACAGTATTTTGTTTTAACATCCAAAAGTGACTAAATACAGATACAATTACATAAAGTGTAGGTTTTATTCCCTATGGTTAATTGTCTTATTCAGTTTAGTGAGAGATCAATTCCATGTCTTGACTTTAATTATTTGCATTTTGTGTTAGGAATGTCGCAAATCGATGCTCTGCTGTACAAAATTCAGCCAAAGCAATTACGCAACCAAATTACTGTAATTGGGAAAGAAAGAAAACGTTGGAGGAGGCGGAGGAGAAGTCTGCACGTCTTGTTTTGCCTCGAAATACCTGAAGAAATTCAGTTTAAACAAAAGGGGACGCAGAAAAGTCTCCCCCTGTGGAGAAGCTGGAGCCAGAACTGGGTTTGTTTGATTAATGACCTCATGGACTAATCAATTTTCAAGAGTCAGTGATTAATTTTCAGTCTATCAAACAAGCCCCATTATTCCACCAATCAATTCAGCACTAACAGTGAGTGTGTGAGGACGTTTCAGTGCTCAGTGTAAACACACTTTCAGGGATTTGAACCTTCTTTTGTTGAGTTGTCGCAAATAATTATTACTTTTCAAATTACTAATCTGAGGGTTATTTTTTTTACAAGTACTCATGATAATGTTTAATTTATTGATTAGTGTTAATTTTCCCTTTTATTCAATTAACAACTAGGTTTGCAACTAACAATTACTTTTGTGGCAGCTGTGAGAGAACAAAACAGAAAACTGTATGAATTATCACATGCTGGAGATTTTATCATAGATCATGTGCGATGTGTTACAACGCACAGACTAATGGTGTGATTTACATTTACATATACATCAGTAGTTGTAACTGGGAGTGACTTTACCGCTGATTTGACGTTGTTACAGTTGAAAAGTGAGAAAATAACACTCAGGCTAGCCATCGTTAGCCACTGTTAGCAAGTGTTAGCCACGATTAGCAATACCAGTCAATAACAATGCTCTACATGGTATTTTCCTCAGTCAAACAGCGTAGTATCATGTCCACCGCTAAATATTTGACCGTATTAAGTGTACGACTGACTCACTGTTAAACAAACAATACACGTACAAGTGCAATTAATAGTGTTTTGAGAGTGTGTTTTTTTTACCCGTGACGTGAGTCAGCCATCTTGGAATCCGATGTCCGGGTTTGTGGGGCTGCTCTGACATTAAACTTCAGACTAAAAACTGGAGATATTACTTAATGTTAGGTGGAGAAAACAGATTAGTTACGTGAGGATAGAGAACTCTAAAATGTTGTTAGCGGCAGCCACAGAGAGAAAAGTGTAAGAGTCTGTGCTTTAAGTCATTCATCCATGTTCACCGCTGTTAGTCAAGCAGGAAATGAAAAGGGATGTGTATGTTTTCCACCTTTCACAATAAAAGCATTGCGCTATTCTACAACGCAGAGATGCATTAATGGTCTCATGTTAGCTCTTCTACAACTATTACTCAATTAATCGATTATTTTGATAATCGATTAATCGATTTAATGCTTTTTTCATTATTTGAAATCTTTTTTCATTTGATTTCTTTGTTTGAGATACTTAAATGTGAATATATTCTTAATTTCTCTCATTTTTTCCGACATTTTATTGGCCACATGATTACTGGATTAATTGTGAAAATATTTATGGAAATAATCACTAGTTGCAGCTCTAATCGGCAGGTTGTGAGTGGTGTCGGTGAATTTAGGCTTTCAAAAATCAACACAGCTCCGCTCGAATAGCAAATCTGAAGGCTTCAACATGAGGTAAATGTTTTATACTACATATGTTTATATACTAGAATATTAATCTGACATCAGCTTCTTTTGATCATCAGTGTTTTTAATTAGGTCGACTAATCTTAGCAGCCCTCATCTTTTTTTCATGTACGTTATGGACAAAGCCAGCGCCATGATGGCAGTGTAATACTTTTGCCATCAAAAAAAAGGAAGAAACTTGCTCCAGGACAAGTGAAAATATGCATCCTTCATTTCTCCTCCATCTCACAGCGTCAGCGAACCTGCAAGCGACTCTGCGCTGATCCCAGCTCGGTGGACATCACCCTCTCTGCGGCCGACATTCGATCACTGCTAAACTCTCCCTCATTCCGGTTGAGTGGAGAATGATCTGATTACCGCTTGAGTGTGCATCTTTAAGGACGGCGCGGCGCAAATGGAATGGCAGCGGGACGAGATGAGAGAAGTTAATGAAATGTACCTCGAGTTGAATACCTTGAGGGATAGGTTTGGAATTGGTCCTCTGATTAAAAATCACTCAGAGGGAGAAGTAATGCGGAGAGACAGGGTCAGGTCCATGGAACTCATACGGCACAATGACTTACAGCCGCTCTGGAAACAGAGAGCCGTCCCAAAACATTCAAGAACTTCTGAGGGAATTTTTATTTTCGCCCTTTTTTTGTTTCTGATAATTATTAGACGTGAGGAAGTCAGTGATGGAAATTAAACACGCACTTCACCCGTTAACAATCAGAATTTTTTTCATGCAGAGAAATTATGCCCTGCCCAAACACGATTATATGGATAATAGGGGTGGAGGGAAAAATCAATGCTGTGAAATATCGCCACATTTTGCAAATCAAAGGAAAATACCTCCATTTAGCACCTTAAAATAACAAGAAATTCTCACACTGCACACAGGAAGTGATTCGTTGGCTGTCCAGCAACATTATGCTGTCAAAGTGGGATTCAAGAGACAAAGATGCATCCTTGAAAAGTTTCCAAAGTCAATTGTACTGTTCAACAAAAATGGCCATTCAGCAGAAAAAAAAATTCTTAGCTCCACCCGCCTTTGTGCTTGCCACTACATGCAAACAAACGCTCCCTTAAGTAGGTGAAGATGAAGATAGCCGCAAGCATTTTAAACACCATTTTCTTCAAATCTAGCCCATTGTGTCCATGCTGCACGATAAACCCCTGCCATCAAAAATCTCAGTATTTTAACGTTTAAATTTTGGCCTCGACGCCTCATTTCTAAACAAACTGTGGCTTGAGCGTGGGGGGGGGGGGGCGAGAGGAGGAAGTGTTCATCACTGCACAAGGAGCTTTCGGCCGCTGAGGGCGAGGAAAATGGAAAGGAGTGATTGTGGCCGGTGAAGGGCACAGCAGGCAGGCTGAGGCGAGACGTGGCCTATTTAAATAGAATTGATGACCTGCTGAACGTAGACCCAGCTCACATCGAACCCCCCCCCCCCCCCCCCCCCCCCCCTTTCCAGTAGTGTGACGAGCGGCGGAGGCTTGAGCGGCTCCCCGAGCCCTCGCGGTGTCGTGCTCGGGTCGGGGGCTTCTCGCTGCGTTGTCAGAACGCCGGGCGAGGATGGATCACCCATCGACCGCGATGGCTATCACTTGTGCTAACCCAGAAGTGTCAGCGGCGGTAATACGGCTGCCTGGAGCGAGGCTGACCGGCGACGGCCGCAGTCACAGAACCAACACAAGTTATTGCTGCGCCCGACAAAAAAACATATGAATTGATGTTCACTGTTCCACACACCCTCACATATATCCATCAGCAGCTTTGGCCGGTGTAATCTAATGGAGGGGATTGGTTGACAGTCAAATGTGTGGTCCGCGGGGGGGGGGGGGGATGAAGCAGCGCCGGTGTCCATCAGAGATTGATTATCTCCTTTTTCACAATAACAGAGGCGCAGGTCTGTCAAAACAGAAGGGCAGATCCTTTCACTGATTATGGAGGTATAAATCTTAGGCAAATAGGGAAGGTGCATGCACCATGCTGCTCTGTGTAAACAAATGCCATCAATCACCGGGGCGGGTTCTGTCGCAGCGCTCTTTCATGGCACTGGGGTTTGGTTTGTTTTTTTGGCCTTGTGAGAGTTCTTCTTACCTTGTCTGGTGGTCTTGAAGTTGAAGGACTGGAAACCACCCGTGAGCGCGGAGGAGTCGATGACGTCCACGCCGTACTCGCTGTGGTTCTTCCTGTACAGCATGACGGCCACGACGAGGATCACCACGGCGATGATGCCGGCTCCCAGGCCCGAGTACAGAGCCACGTCGTTAGAGCTGTCCATACCTGAAACCACACGGGACACGTGGGGGAAATTAAAGCTACTGCAAAACAACGTATAAAAGCCAATATTTAAATAATACGCTGCTCTCGAAACGACAGTGATTTCTAGTCCTGGGCCAAGTAATATCATAGATATTAGGGCGACAACTATCAATCAGCAATTTTTAGGGTTCGAGCAACAAGGTTGCAAGAACCCTATTGAAATGCAAAAGATTATTAGGGTTCGAGCAACAAGGTTGCAAGAACCCTATTGAAACTGGAAGGATTATTATTATTATTATTATTATTATTATTCTTATTATTCCCCCAAATGAATTGCCTTTTTGAGGCCTTTCCCATACCCCAAAACTCACCAATTTTTGTGACCGCATCAATCGTGGTGTAAATTTACGTCTGAAAAAGGTTCGGGGAATGTGCGTCGAAAATTGAATGTGGGAGGGGCCAATAAGTGCGGCGCCACCTGTCCAAATTCACCATGACCAACACAAATATCGCACATGCACGAAATTCGGTACACATGTGTAGTGGGTCAGGATGAAGAAAAAATTACATTATGACCATGATCCAAACCCAACAGGAAATCCGCCATCTTGGGTTGATTGGCGATTTTTTGGCGATTTTGGCGAATTCGCAGCAATGGTATTTGAACTAACTACTCCTAGAGTTTTCGTGCGATCACCTTCAAACTTGGTGAGGTCCCTGTGGACCAGTTGAGGAGCTCACGGTATCAAAAGTTTTTTCAAATGTCGCATGGCGCACGAGATAGGGGGCGGCAAAGTTCGTGATGATTCTGATGTTTCGCATCAGAAAAACAAAACTCTTATAACTTTGCGATGGAAGGTCCGATCCGAACCAAACTTGCTATGATTGATGATGGGCCATGGCTGAAGACGTCTATGAAAAAACGGTGAAGTTTGAAAACAGCGCCTCCTTGTGGTGAAAGAAAATACACAAAAAAAAAGTTTTTTTACGATTTCGGGAATAACTTTTACACAGTTAATCGTACCGCACTCAAAATTGGTGACAACAGTCAAAACACATGGTAGATGATGCGTGATCAATATGACGACAAATCGTTTAACGGTGTTGCCATGGCAACGACTCAAAGTCGGATTTTTGGGACAAAAAATCAAACTGCTACAACTTCGTGAATCCTGGTCCGATCTGAACCAAACTTGCTAGGATTGATGATAGTCCGGCCCTAAAGACGTCTATATGAAAATATTAAATTTCGAAAACAGCGCCCCCTGGTGACAGCAGACAATATGACAGCTTGTATTTCAATTATCTCCTCCTAGAGCTTTTGTGCGATCACCTTCAAACTTGGTGAGATCAATGTGGACGAGTTGAGCATCAAAAGTTATCAAAAGCTTTTTAAAATATTGTATGGCGTAGGAGATAGGGGGCGCCAAAATTGGAGATAATAATAATTTTTCATAACAGACAATGAAACTCTTATAACTTCGCGATGGAAGGTCTGATCCCAACCAAACTTGCTACAGTTGATGATGGTTAGTTGCTGAAGACGACCATGTTGCTGAAACGGTACATTTTGAAAACAGCGCCTCCTGGTGGTGGTAGAAAATTCTAAAAAAACAAACTGTTACAACTTTGCCAATCCTGGTCCGATCTGAACCAAACTTGCAAGGATTGATGACAGTCCGGCCCTGAACACGTCTATATGAAAATATTCATTTTCAAATACAGCGCCCCCTGGTGACAGCAGACAGAATTACATTTATAGTTTTTGATGCTGCTCCAACAGGGATTGTTGTATCCACTTGAAACTTAGTATGTGGGACCCCAGACCCTTCCTCAACATGTCCGTAAAAGGTCACCTCCCTACAGGAAGTGGAACGCCCGAAACAGGAAGTAAAGTCTTACATTGTCCGATTGACACGAAACTAGATATGTGAGTTACTGGACCTTCCCTGAACATGTTTACGGAGACGCCGTTGACCGAACAGGAAGTCGGCCATTTTAAACAGGAAGTGCCCTCTAACTTTGCCGTACGTTGTCCGATCTGCACAAAACCTTATATGTGACACCAGGGACCTGTCCTGAGCATGTCCGTAAAAGGTCACCTCCCTACAGGAAGTGGAACGCCCGAAACAGGAAGTAAAGTCTTACATTGTCCGATTGACACGAAACTAGATATGTGAGTTACGGGACCTTCCCTGAACATGTTGCCGGAGACAAACAGGAAGTCGGCCATTTTAAACAGGAAGTGCCCTCTAACTTTGCCGTACGTTGTCCGATTTGCACAAAACATTTTATGTGACACCAGGGACCTGTCCTGAGCATGTCTGCAAGAGATGACCTCCTAACAGGAAGTGGAATGTCCGAAACAGGAAGTAAACTCTAAGATTATCCGATCTGCACAAAACTTGATATGTAAGACAAGGGAAGTTCCCTGAACACGTTTACGGACACGCACTTGACCGAACAGGAAGTCTGCCATTTTAAACAGGAAGTGCCCTATAACTTTGCCATACGTTGCCCGATCCCCCCTGAAATTTGGATCGACATGCGCGGGGACGCCGCTGAAAATAACTAGTACTGAAAATAACTAGTACTGAAAATAACTAGTACTGAAAATAACTAGTACCGCGCGCGGTGAATGAACGGGTGAGAGCGCGAGGCACGCGGGGAGCCGTGGCACACGGCGACCCGCGTGGGTCGGCTCGAACCCGTTCAGAACCGCGCGCGGTACTAGTTATTTTTATTATTATTATTATTATTATTATTATTATTCCTAAAAGTAAATCGCGTTTTTGAGGCCTTTCCCATACCCCAAAACTCACAGATTTTTGTGACCGCATCAATCCTGGTGTAAATTTACGTCTGAAAGTCGTTCGGGGAAAATGCGTGGAAAATTGGAAGTGGGAGGGGCTAAAAAGTCACGCAAAAAACTTCTATTAGGTCAACTCATGTCGGGTTTAACGTATGTGAACGAAACTTGGTACACACGTTCATTAGGTGGGGACGGTCAAAAAAGTCGATGACGACTTTCCCGTGAAACCTACAGGAAATCCGCCATCTTGGGTTGATTGGCGATTTTTGGGCGATTTTGGCGAATTCGCAGCAATGGTATTTGAACTAACTCCTCCTAGAGTTTTCGTGCGATCACCTTCAAACTTGGTGAGGTCCCTGTGGACCAGTTGAGGAGCTTACGGTATCAAAAGTTTTTTCAAATGTCGCATGGCGCACGAGATAGGGGGCGGCAAAGTTCGTGATGATTCTGATGTTTCGCATCAGAAAAAAAAAACTCTTATAACTTTGCGATGGAAGGTCCGATCCGAACCAAACTTGCTATGATTGATGATGGGCCATGGCTGAAGACGTCTATGAAAAAACGGTGAAGTTTGAAAACAGCGCCTCCTTGTGGTGAAAGAAAATACACAAAAAAAAAGTTTTTTTACGATTTCGGGAATAACTTTTACACAGATAATCGTACCGCACTCAAAATTGGTGACAACATTCAAAACACATGGTAGATGATGCGTGATCAATATGACGACAAATCGTTTAACGGTGTTGCCATGGCAACGACGCAAAGTCGGATTTTTGGGACAAAAAATCAAACTGCTACAACTTCGTGAATCCTGGTCCGATCTGAACCAAACTTGCTAGGATTGATGATAGTCCGGCCCTAAAGACGTCTATATGAAAATATTAAATTTCGAAAACAGCGCCCCCTGGTGACAGTAGACAATATGACAGCTTGTATTTCAATTATCTCCTCCTAGAGCTTTTGTGCGATCACCTTCAAACTTGGTGAGATCAATGTGGACGAGTTGAGCATCAAAAGTTATCAAAAGCTTTTTAAAATATTGTATGGCGTATGAGATAGGGGGCGCCAAAATTGGAGATAATAATCATTTTTCATAACAGACAATGAAACTCTTATAACTTCGCGATGGAAGGTCTGATCCCAACCAAACTTGCTATAGTTGATGATGGTTAGTTGCTGAAGACGACTATGTTGCTGAAACGGTACATTTTGAAAACAGCGCCTCCTGGTGGTGCAAGAAAATTCTAAAAAAACAAACTGTTACAACTTTGCCAATCCTGGTCCCATCTGAACCAAACTTGCAAGGATTGATGACAGTCCTGCCCTGAACACGTCTATATGAAAATGTTCATTTTCAAATACAGCGCCCCCTGGTGACAGCAGACAGAATTACATTTATAGTTTTTGATGCTGCTCCAACAGGGATTGTTGTATCCACTTGAAACTTAGTATGTGGGACCCCAGACCCTTCCTCAACATGTCCGTAAAAGGTCACCTCCCTACAGGAAGTGGAAACGCCCGAAACAGGAAGTAAAGTCTTACATTGTCCGATTGACACGAAACTAGATATGTGAGTTACTGGACCTTCCCTGAACATGTTTACGGAGACGCCGTTGACCGAACAGGAAGTCGGCCATTTTAAACAGGAAGTGCCCTCTAACTTTGCCGTACATTGTCCGATCTGCACAAAACCTTATATGTGACACCAGGGACCTGTCCTGAGCATGTCCGTAAAAGGTCACCTCCCTACAGGAAGTGGAACGCCCGAAACAGGAAGTAAAGTCTTACATTGTCCGATCTGAACAAAACTTGATATGTAAGACAAGGGAACTTCCCTGAACACGTTTACGGAGACGAACAGGAAGTTGGCGATTTTAAACAGGAAGTGCCCTCTAACTTTGCCGTACATTGTCCGATTTGCACAAAACCTTATATGTGAGTTACGGGACCTTCCCTGAATATGTTTACGGAGACGCCGTTGACCGAACAGGAAGTCGCCATTTTAAACAGGAAGTGCCTTCTAACTTTGCCGTACGTTGTCCGATCTGCACAAAACCTTATATGTGACACCAGGGACCTGTCCTGAGCATGTCCGTAAAAGGTCACCTCCCTACAGGAAGTGGAATGCCCGAAACAGGAAGTAAACTCCAAGATTGTCCGATCTGAACAAAACTTGATATGTAAGACAAGGGAACTTCCCTGAACACGTTTACGGACGCGCATTTGACCGGACAGGAAGTCGGCCATTTTAAACAGGAAGTGCCCTATAACTTTGCCATACATTGCCCGATCCCCCTCGAAATTTGGAACGACGCCGCTGAAAATAACTAGTACTGAAAATAACTAGTACTGAAAATAACTAGTACCGCGCGCGGTGAATGAACGGGTGAGAGCGCGAGGCACGCGGGGAGCCGTGGCACACGGCGACCCGCGTGGGTCGGCTCGAACCCGTTCAGAACCGCGCGCGGTACTAGTTATTTTCATTTTATTTTATTATCTTGATTAACTGTTCTGAGCATTAAATGTAAGAAAAAAGTTGGTCAACAAACATCTTTAAATGTCTTCTTTTGTCCACTAACTAAAGCATATTCAATCTACTTTCATAGAGAACCAAATAAAACAGACCGTCCTTTAACATTTTATTTAAAAAAAACAACAACTTTATAAGATAATACATTTGTTTATTTTTGTCACCTATGTAATTTGAATCACTCTTCAACAGATTTGGAAAAAAAAAAAACAGTTTCTTAAAGACAATGCCTCTACTTTTGCTGCGTCATGTTTTCAACTATTCCCACCCCAACTTAATATTTCCTCATACAGACTATAATAATAATAATCAAAAGTGTGAAAAAAAAATAATGAAAAGCTATAAAGGGGAAGTTTTTAAGTGTGAGACCTCTGGAGAAAGTTAAAGTGACAGTTCACCTTTTTTTTTTTTTTTTAAATGTGGGTGTATGAGGCTGTGACGCACACTCAGCATCCCACATACGGCTAATTGTGCCATGTATGATCCTTTTGCTCCTTTGCACAGGTAGGCGCGCTCTCTCTCTCTCTCTCTCTGGAAACATGTAATGACTTCCAGCGGGGATTTCAGGATTTTAAACCACTCACTCCCCCCCGCACCAAATTCCATAGAGAAAATCACCGATTTTTTAACCTGAGGGGACACAGTAGCTGCTGATCCACTGCTGCCTTGGTTGGTAAGTTTGTGTTACTTAAAATTAAAAAAGGGATTTCACATAGTAAAAAGAAAAAGAACGCTTTAAGTCACTGATGGAGGCAGAAAAGCAGGAAAACATTTAACTTCCTGTTGTTTTAACGATTAATCTTGCGTGGATTTCCGATTGATTTGATTACGTGTCAGTACCTAACGTTGTAGGGAGAAAACTATGCATTAATGGAGTCAATTTTGCATTCACAAGAACAATAAGACAAAATAAAAAGCACATGATCTTTGTGCCAAATAAAAAGGCGCCTGGTGTCACTATTTGAGTTTGCCTGTGTCACTGTTTTCTCCAGCAACTGGGTCAAAGCTTTTTGTTCCACTTTGATGAGCTTATGAAAGTGAAAAAGCCTGTTTTAAATCGTGCACACACACACACACAAAAGACCCTTGTGACCCAATTGTTTACAAAACCCAGGGAGAGAGAGTGGAGGAGGCGGACTGGAGGAGGAGGAAGGATGGAAGGAACAGCAGACAATGTTGTTCTGATGTAGACATTCAAGGGCAAACACATGCAAGAGTTACAATGAGGCTGTGCAGCGTGGAGATGGTAAAGCGGTAAGATGGAGCAGACCATCTGTCTTATCTCTCGCTGCCACATTATGCCCCCGCGGACGAGATTAAAACCAACGCGTCCGGTCGTTACTCTAAACTGTTACGTACCGCAGTCAAGCTGCTTACATAGGCGGGCGATTAGCCTAACTGCCTTCAGACCCACCGGTCTAGAACCAAGAGCCGTGATGGATATCACAGTGTGAGGGCGGCTCAGAGCTCGTGCAGCGGTGACTGGTGGTCACCCAAATGTCCCGAGGACAAATCGGAGAACAATCGCAGCAGTGGTTCTCAAACTCTTTTTTTTTACACCAAGTGGCAACTGAAAAAATATTGAAAACATCATCCATCCATCTTCTACCGCTTTATCCTCCACAGGAGGGTGGCAGTCTCAGCTCACATGGGGCGATAGGCAGGGTACACCCTGGACAGGTCACCAGTCCATCACTGGGACACATATAGAGACAAATAACCACACCTACAATCAATTTAGAGTGACCAATATACCTAATCCCCATAATGCATGTTTTTGGACCATGGAAAGAAATGGAGAAAACCCACACACACACATGGGGAGATCAAACCACCAACCACCGTGTGGCCATTGAAAACACCATCGCCGAGCAAAATCACAGACTACGGACTTCTCACAGGAGGCAGATTCATTCCCTCACATGTACTTCACATGAGATTAAGACATTGGGTCAAGCTCCACTGCGATCACACTCCCTGGTATATACAGCAGAACAGCATCCATCTCAAAATCTTCAATCATTTACCGTCTTCTTGGAAATACTATTTGAGCTTAAGTTTCGTTCAGTCAGACAGAAAAATCTGTTTTTTTTGACTACCTTGACATGCTTCCACCACTTCCTGTGGTCTTCCTCAGAAGGGTCACGTGATGTTACATGTGACGTGTCTTGCTTCCCGTTTTATACAGGTTTGTCAGACAGTAAGGGGTGATTATGCCCCCTGCTGTCTGTTGAGGACAATCACATCATGGCCTTTTTCCCAGTCCATGATGTGTTTGTCCTTTTTTTTACTTGCTGATTTTACTGGCTGTTTTCTTGTTGTGTGTGTGTGTGTGTGCACAGGAAGTGGTCGAAAACAGGAAAACACAAAAAAAAACGACTTTTCTCTCTGACTGAACGAAAACTCAAGCTCAAGTTGAACAGTATTTCTGATTTATTTAAAACGTACCACCAGAGGACGCTCGCGTACCACAGTTTGAGAACCACAAAATGAAAGTATCCTTACCAGGGTCAATCATTTTAAACTGCAAAGCACACGGAAACAACTTTTCCCTCTAACTAATGAAAGCCCTCACGCAAGCACCTGACAATCACTTAGCCCGGCGGACTCCGGCGAGTGATTGAAAGCCGCCACAGGAGCGCGAGGACAGCGCCGTAAACTGGTCAAATTAGCTCGTTTTTATGATGATTACAAGCCATTAATCCTGCACGCCACAGCACATGTCCGCTTGTCACAACCAATACATCACCGGGCTCAAAGTGGAAACACAGCTGTGATGTCACGGCTGTCATATAAAAAGGCCGCTGAGTAATGACACCAATGCAAATGAGCAGTCGCCGGGGTTAAAGCAGGAGTAGATCAGATCAAGGTGAACTAATTGTTCTTAATTTGTGCCGTTCTCGTTTTTTCTCCCAAGAGAATGCAACTGAAAGTCACTTCACTGCTCCGGCTTTAAACTTTTAGTGCATTTCATGTCTCGCCCACTGAGTTCGGGGCGTTAACACATTAGCGGCGGGAGATGAAAGAAAATCCACAGAGGAAGACTCACTTTGAGGTTTAACGTCATGTATCAGCTTTCGATCTGCAAAGACAGAGAGAGTGAGACAAAGAGGAGAGAGAGAGAGAGAGAGCGGTGATTAAAGTCCCAGCAGCCTTCAGTGTGTGTGAAGTGACTAACAAGCGTGCAGGTCTCGGACCCAAAATCCTGAGTGGAGCGAGGCTTTTTTTCTGCTGACTGCGCTCGCAGACGATGGACGACAGTATCAGATAATGGCCAAACCGGCATCATTACTGTCCTTATATCAGCGCAGATAAAGATGGTGAGCTGCAAAAGTGCTGTTGTCTTGGAAACGGCTGAGTAAGCTAATCATCTGCGAACATGAGTCCAAGAAAGTTTGCGTTTATTTAGGAGGCAAAAAGTCCCACTGAGTTATTTTCTACAGCAACATTATGAAGACTGAAGAAGGGCTTTGTATCTAGAGGCACATTCCAAGAGAAAAGAACATTCTCTCTATAAAAAGACTGACTTATTGTTTCATTTAATTTCAAGTCGGCAACTTAAACGTCTGCAAAAATCATCACAACTATTTAATCGTCTATGTGTCGGATGTCTTGTATCTGCGGTTAAATCGAGTTAGAGGCTGTTTCTGTTCACACAAATACATTATTATTATGAGATTAAATGTCAGAATGACATGGAAATATCCAGCCTTCGACTCTGAAATAAAGTTTGAACCATTATCATCCTCCCGCCGCTCCTGAAAGAGGACGTGCACTGACACACGGCATGTGTTTTTACTACGTTTATTGCGTTCTTTAATGCAGTGAAGCTGCAGAAACCTCAGTCATCTCAGCAGCTCCCAGGACTTGGTTGCTTTGTAACAACCGTAGACCATATATAAAAAAAAAATAGTCTTCTGGGTTCTTCCTGAAATGAAATAACCAAGAGAGGGCGACTCTGAGCTTCTACCCATCAGTCAACATTTCCCTGAGGAGTTAATGGTCTCAAACGCCGCCTTCTCCAATACAACTTGATGACAATTTAGTAAATTATGCTCCTATTTAGAGGAAAATAGACAATAAGTGAGTGGACACCAGCGTGATTGACAGTCCAATCAACAAGAATGTTGCACAGCACAGCCTCACAAACACGTCTGGCATCTTCCACGTCTTTAGACGCTGCCTGGAAAATGAGTTTGACTTATTTGTCCTGCAGCCACCTCAAAGCTACGACTTTTTAAAGACTTTTTTCACGTCAAAGTCTCTTTTAACTCAAACTGACACACAACAAATACTTTAACTTTGTTTCGACAGCAACCCCCGTGTAAATATAAGCCAAGGAACCATCCATCCAATCAGGGAGGTGGAGTACCAGATACATACGAGAACATGCAACTGAATGCCAATGCACCACCCACCGTGCCA
Source organism: Solea solea (assembly GCF_958295425.1). NCBI lineage: Eukaryota > Metazoa > Chordata > Actinopteri > Pleuronectiformes > Soleidae > Solea > Solea solea. The sequence continues at coordinate 27,418,140 of NC_081141.1, forward strand.
CCACGCCGTATCGACAGTCTCTCCTCAAGAGCAAAGATGAACAAAGTCCGTGTTTTTGGGCCCCGAAATCAAGAGAGTAAAGTTAGTTTTAAACATTGACAGAATCCGACGCTACAGCGACACAACCGTCCTCCATGAAAAGCCCAATTTGTTTAAAAACTGTGTGTTCAGCTCAAACAGCCTCGGGTCATCTGTGTTCCTGCAGAACACTGACTCTCACGGCCGCCATTTTGACAGGTCGCAGTAGGAAGAGCACAAGCGCAAGTATATAATAGGATTAATGTTGGCCGCGTTCCATTTCTGCTTCTTCAGTTTGAGGGCACACGCCGGCTGTGACTTACAGGAAACTGAACAGAGCCGTCATCGGGTTGCTGTGCAAAAACTGCTATATTGTAATGTATTGTGAAATAAAAACAAGATAATTACACGAGTCATATTGACTTTAAAAGACAATAGGCGGGTTAAATTGTCATTATTTTTTCACTGTATTGCTTGAAATCAAACAATTCAATCCCCCTGTAAAAACACCATCCGATCACAATGAACTGGATCGAGACGCATCAATCAAACTGCCACCTGCACTCATCGCGCATGCTCAGAAGACAGCGCCAGCGTGCTAAATCCAACACACACGACACAGTTGCAGCAACGTTGTGACAGAAAAGGTGTCGGTCACAAACTAAAGACTTAGCTTTTGGGAAAAGCTGCTGCCGAAGAAAAAAGGCTGCTGCAGAGCGATCCAAGACCAGAGTGAACGCCGTAGTGGCTCTGTTTCGACTGAGCCGGTGGGTTAACTTCATATCTTTGTGATCTTTTGAGATTATTTGTTGTTATTCAAAAAAGTTAGCGTCACCAAAAAGGACCGAAAGTTACAGATGAATCTGTGTTCCCAAAAACTTTTATTAAAGAAAAAACACACAACGCATGTCTGACATAAAAAAGACGAAGATCAGAGCATTTGACAGCGTCTATGATCGAGCTCATGCCGGTGAGAGAAAGAAACGACCAGCACTTTTTAATCCCTGCATGAGCATGACCCCGACAGTGCAATGGTGACATTCCAGGCTTCAAGCTTCACTGTGACACTGTGACACTGTGACAGTCGCTCACTGTGTCACACACAGGATGTCAAGTGAGCAGCATGCTGACATTAACATGCACTGGGCATCTGTTTGTCAGATCGGTTCCCACACACTCCCGGTCCAGTGTGTATGTGTGTGTGTAAAATGTATATGATGATGATGATGAAAATGGTAAGGGGATGATGATGATGAGGATGATGATGATGTGTGACAGGGAGAAATGTCTTACTTTGGGTGCACAGTCCGTCCGTGCAGTTCTCCGTGGATTTGCCGCTCCCCTCGCACATCCTGCCTCGGTGTTTCGGCGCCGGGGAGTCGCACTCGCGACTCCGCTGTCTGTCACACTGGCTGCTGCACACGGTCCATTCGCTCCACTCGTCCCAGCCGCCGTCAACTGCAGAGGAGACGACAGAAACGCACCATGTGTACAGGAAACTTTCCTTCCCAGCAAGATTAGCGTTTATGATCTTAAAATTCCAGTGTGTGTAACCTTCAGGGTTTATTGAAGGAAATTTAATATACTATTTATAGTGTATAAGAGTACAATCACTTCTTCTAGCCTTATTACAAGCCTACGTTAAGCAAGGGTCCTTGCTTTGCCAGAGTGTACATCAAACACAAAAGTTCATCCGTCAAATTGATTTGCTAATGGCCAAAAAAAGCCAAATCAAATCTCTTTCAAGGGAAGATATTAATGTCCTAATTTCAAACAGGCCGCAGACACTGTCTACACGTTACATTTCAGCATTTGCATAGTGTGTTTTCATAGTGTTTTCAGCACAGTCCACCATCTCGAGAGCCGTTTCCTCGCCTGTCATTAACCCCCGGGTCTGTTTGTATAATGGGATTTGACGCAAGGCTTTGAAACAAAGACAGCTTGGTGGATGCTAATAGCCGGGGATTCTTCTGCCACGCTCTGTCATCTGATCAAGGAAGAGCTCATCATGCTTAGCTTAACAAATATTGAGGAGACCATATGGTGCTTGAAGAATGCTTTTTTTTCTTGTTTGGCAGCAGTTGGCAATGCCAGTAATATACAGAGTCTTGTGGGCGGTGGAGAGGGAAACGCTCCTTTGTGATGAACCATAGGTGCTGCCTACACGCCACACTTGTGTGTTGCATCCTTCTCCTCAGCTACTTAAAATGCAAATGATGTGTTTGTGTCACAGACGAAAACGCTGAGCGAGTTTGACCGCAGTTGCCGCGGAGCGTATGCATATTGTCCCATATTTCCCCTATGACTTGTTGCTGTGATTCCGTTGAATGAGCTCATCTGCCTACTGGTGGAAGCAGATAGAGTCTGACAAACCTTGGCAGCTACAAATCTTATGCATCACTTTTCATGGATACTTTTCACAATCCAAGATGCAGCTTTATTTTGTTTTTTTCCTCACAGAATTGTGATGGAGTGACCAGATGCTCCTCCATTTAATTAAAAGTGACATTTTTGTCACTAGTGACATTTTTGAAACTTCTTTGTAAACCACGTGTCACGTGTCTTCCCTGCTCCTTCACTGACACACCTATAAGTACCAAAAAACAAGTCATAAACCAGAGAATCCCTCTCTTTTCGCTTGAAACATCTCGTACAGTAGTTCTCAAACTTTTTTACACCAAGTACCACATGAGAAAATATTGAGCTCTCAGAGTAACACCATCATCATCGACGTTAGAATACAGTGGCGTAAATGGGCCGAGCAAAGTGACTCCATTATTATAAATGTATGTTATTTGTTTCATTTTCCTCCAAGTACCACAAGAGGAATCCCGTGTACCACTGGTAGAACATGTACAACAGTTTGAGAACCATGTGTCTAAGTTCATATTGCTGAGGACAGCAAATTATTGGCTGAGATGCATGTGCTCTTCTACTGGAATATAGTGCAGGAAATGAGGTGAAACATGACCGCACTGCTGATTTCAATGGAAACTAGACGACACATCTGTAGTTTTAAATTTGATTTGATTCTTTAAACTATGAGTTTGGTTTGTGCTGAATTATTTAACACTATTTGACTCGTTTTTTGCAGTTTCATACCTATGTTTTACACCAATTTGAGTATTTTTAGTGGCTGTTCACATGGAGGCATAAGAGTGTAACTTTTAAATATAAACAAATGTTTGTTACATTCAGTTTGTTACATTGTTACAACAGGTCGGAGTTTGACTGAAAACACAACGTGAACTCTATAACTGCTCAAAAAACCTCGTCCCTGCTCTGCTGCTGTATACATGCAAATGCTCCCTCAGTCAGGTCTGATAGTATTTGTCTTCAAATAAAGGATACAACGTACAAATAATGGTAAAATAGCCAATGAAAGTGAGATTCACGTACAAAAAAAGTCAAAAATACGTAGAGTCGTAGCAGATGATTTAGCCAATCACTAATCAGGTGTAGATGTCACAAATACCCTGTGGAGACTTTTCATTACACAATCTCTACTGGCTCAGTTTTAATCACCTATTCTCTGCAGGAGCTTCAGTTTCACCTCAGTGGCTGTTCTCGTCTCGCTCCCCCGTTGCCATTTCTTGTTAAGTGGCTATCTGCCTTGTCATGAGGCGGGCCTCTGACCTCATCCATCCTCCCCGCTCACACCATCATTAAAGCAATGCTCTGGGCTGGCTTGTCAGAAACCGTACGGCCTTGTCAGTCAGCGGCTCAGACAGCTGGCTTCACCGCGGCCCACGCTATGCCCCCAGTCTGCGTCTCCGTCCTCCCACAGAAACACATCCTCAGTCGTTCTTGTTGGAGAGGCCTCTGGGCTACGGCGGGGCTGCAACTGGTCTGTACGTCACTGCATCAGTTAGAAACTTTGTCTTCCTGTTAGTTTGCACGTAAGTAGAATTTTCTTTTTTCTCTCGCCATGTCAGGTTCCCCCGCTGCAAACAGAACCCACCGCCACCGACTCTTAAAGGTGCATTAAAGGTTGATAGCTTTAATTGGCATCGAGAGGCAGAGAGTTGAAAACACACACACGTCTGTGCAGCTAGTCTTCTAAGGACACTGCATTGACAGTTATAATAAGTTATTTGTCATTTGCGTGTTTTGGAGTAATTTACTATCATAAATACATTATAATTGTGAACTATTCCAACTGTTCCAACAGAGATGCATTTATTTTGAAATTTTGAGAAATATCAATCATCAAAAAGTTGCTTTTTTCCAAAAAAGTTGGCCTTTTTGTTCTTAAAATGCAATTTTTTTCCTAAATAAAGCATTATCCTCAACCTTAACCATAACCAGTTAATGTCTTACCATAACCTTAACTTAACCACAATTAAAACCTGGGTCTCCACAAGGACTACTGGTCCTGACAAGAGTGGTGTTTATGCCCAACTAGGTAACAAATACAAGAACACACACACTTTTTGAGCCAGAAAGTGTGTAAAAAAATCACCCCACAAATGCCGAGTCACTGTTATTGATCGACGACCTCATCAGAGTTTTTCCTTCACATAAATTGAAGGTGGATGAGTGGCCTTTTCTGAGCCACTGTCATAAAATAGATGCAATTTTAACTCCATTTTGTGGCAAGGAATGAATAAAAAAAAAGCTTGGACTTGAAAGTTAAATACGCTCGACATAAGAAAATGAGTTTGGCACCGAATTTAAGGAGAAAATATGCTGCTTACTGAATAATTTATGATAACTTATGTCTGGCATTTTAACGCTCGTAGACTTTACCATTAAAGTAGAAGTGGGAAAGACAAAAACAAACAGGCATGCATATTTAATGGGAAGACATTGTGTTTCTGCAATTAATTTCAGCCTTTAATGACAGGTCATTACTTCTGTTTGTATGTTAACTTAGATTAAATATCTTGTGTGCATTACTGTGCCGTTTTCCCCTCACAAAAATCCATGTTTGGTTACTCGCAGTATTTTCTCCTCTGACTTAAACTGAAAGATACTTCTTACTCTGCAACAACTGTTCATCCTCAAACTCCATTAACTGCGGTATACCTCAGGGATCAATCAATGGCCCATTTGTATATCATTTGTATACATAAAGTAGTGAGTGTACATATATATATATATACATATATATATATATATATATATATATATATATATATATATATATATATACATATATATGCAGACGCAGAGAGTGTTGAAACTTTATAGCATGCAAGTCTGTATATAGATTCAACCTCGCAGGAAACATATTTCCAACACGATAAACAATTTCAGAGCATCGCCTAACATGAAAAGTAAAATGCTGCTTTGCTTTTGTTTGGAAAGAACCAAACATTTTGCACAACAGATATCTAAACATTTATGTTCTTTGGTTGTCTGTTAGTACACTTTTCTCTTTTAATAATAAATCAATAGAAATATGACCTAATTTCCCTTTAATTGCCCCCTCTGACTTCCGCACCAGCTCCACGTCTGTCTCATTTACACCAGACCGGATGACTCGTCCGTGTCTGCGCCGTCGCAGTTTGACGCCGCACAAACTGAACATATTGGTACGTGGCCAGGTCATTGGACGACCTCGTGAAATTTCCAATACCAATACCACTTCCAAGCCTCCAAGCACTTTGGGAAAAGAAGCGAGAAGATGGTAAATCACAGCGTGAATCCAAGAGGCCAGAAGCAAAGTGCTGAGACTGTGAGATCTGAAAACAATCTCTTGAAAAGGTTACACACCTTTTGCGCTTGCTCATTTTAAAAACTGATAATGCACACCATATATATATATATATACATATATATATATGTATATGAATATATATATATATATGTACACACACGCAGTCTCTGGAATACATTTGAGCGAGAACAAAAAAGAAAAGATGCTCCTTCAGAATGACTTTTCTCTTTTACGTCTGGCACCTTGCAGGCCAACGCTTCATTTTATGTTCCCACACTAACTCACAACTGTGGATACAATGCATTTCCACTTATTTTTATCTCTATCTCTTTTTTTCTTCTTCAACGCATGACAATGTATTTCACGGGTAGAAAAGACTCTATTTTCACAGATGGTAAAAAAGTACACGTGTAAATGTATAAATGAGAAGCTGTATGCAGTAGCCACACAGTATTTTTGTTCTTGTATTATGTTAAGTTAACACTTATTACAAACGCATTTACAAACGTAACTCAGAGTAGATGCCGCTCTGGCAGCATTTACAGCCTCGGGTTAAATCTTTAGAAAACTTCAACCACCTGGATTTTGTGCAGCTTCATCTCATTATTTCTGGCAGATTCTCTTTTTTTATCCATCAAACTGAATGCAAACAGATCTTTGATCTGCCGTATTTAGGTTTCTCTTCACACATGTTCTACGGGTCTGGGTCTTTGGATGACAAACAGAAGAACAGTCAGAGACAAAATTGTACCAAGTGGATGAGAGGTAGGGTTCCCACATCAAATTCAAGGACTTTTCAAGCACTTTCCAGGACCAATTCCCTCAAATTCGACGGCCAAATTGATTTGTGACTCAACTGCAGCGTGGTTAACTTGGAGTTCCAATGTCTGATGTCAACGTTACAACACATACACGGTGATAACTTCTCAGCCAAATCACCACAGTCTCTCCCTGTTAGATCATTTCATTTAAAGGTACGTCAGCTCACCTCCTTCCTCCTGAATCATTCCCCTCTCTCGCCCTCTCTCTCCCTCTGCTGTTTCCTCCGTTCACTTTATTTAGCATCATAAATCCCCTCTTCTTTTTTTTATGAGTTGTAGTTCCTTCCTGGGAGCACTTCCCTCTCTATAACACCATCAGTCTGCTGTTACAGCAATATTATCGGGTTGCTATGGATCCCCTCCATCACAGGGCTTATTATTGTTTGTTGTCATTTAGCTTTAAGAGTGAAACGCTGCAATAACACACAAAGAGAGGCCTTGTATTAACGTCATCGGGGGAAGAAAAGAAGTGTCAACGATGTGGAAGTGTCCATTTTTGCCTTTGGGCAGCTTTTGTTTGTTTTAATATTTGACAAGGTAGATTCATCATTTATGATGAAATATTAAAGCTACAGTAGGCAAAGAAAAGGTCGACTGTTGAGTCAAGGCTCTCAGTCCTTAGCCCCTCCCACTAAATGAGGATAGACAGAGGTTATGTATCTCTGGAGCTCATCAGCAGTTATATTCACGTTAATAATTCACTGACTAGGTGAAAAAGGGGAGGGATTAATAAGTGAAATCTTCCTCCTCCTTTTCGAAAATGTGCCTTTGTTACTTGTGTATTTGTACATGTGTATTAATACCTATGTGTGTATTTGTTTAGCTCATCTTGTTTTTGTTTTCATTTTCATTCATATACATATGTTTTATTTTACATCATTAAAATAAAGGATTCATTCATTCATTCATTCATTCATTCATTTCTGGAATAATCCATCCTTTTTCACACATTTTCACATTTATCTTCTCATTTAACGCAATTTACGATGCTATTGTAATTAATTAACAATGTGTAACGACACTAACTATTGCACAATGATAAAACGTGCATTATTTTACACTTTGTGCATTATACTTGGTATCTTTATACACATGGAATTAAAATATCAGTAACACCATACATATTTTATTAGTCCCTGGGGGTAACTTTATCTACTTGATACAATTTGTATACAATATCCATTTATTTAATACTTTCTTTGGGATTAAATGCTGTGCAGTTTCTTTCTTTCTTTCTTTCTTTATTTATTCATTTATTTATTGTAACATGATAATAAACCTCTACAACTACCATAACAGTGGAAATCTGCTTTAAACGGACTCAGCTCATGCTACATTACTTTTGGTAAGAAATAAATAACGGATAAATAACCCGTAAAAACAAGATTTTATAAATCACAAGGTCCTGGAATGACAGGACAGATGCAGGTTCCCCCTTGTGGCACTTCAAAATAATATCTTATATTGGTGAACTAAAGAGCATTTTCAAGTGACTTCTGTCACTGATGATGGAAAGTCACCACTATCAGCTAAGTGTGAGTGCTTTTTAATGGCAGTCCGCTAATTTCTTGTATTGTCCAACTCTCTTTTAGACTTTTTTTTAGGTTGCTTTGCAGGGTAGGCAGTTGTTGCCAAGAGAAAGTCTCTTGTTCTATCTCAAATTATGGAGTTATTGTTCAAAAACAACAACACTTCAACCCCTCTCATGAGATTGTGTGTATTCTGTGCAGAAACTATACAGAAATGAAGTAGCACTGACTTGGACACAGGGCGTTGCAGGTGATCTTCTGCACGGACATTCCCTCGCAGAAAGCGCCGCCGTTCAGCGGCGCCGGGTTGGTGCAGGTCCGAGATCGCTTCTGGATGCCGCGCCCACACGGCACGTTGCAGGACGACCACTCCGTCCACAGGGACCAGCCGCCGTTCACTGGAGACAGTTCAGCAAATAACAGAGAGGAGGAATGGGGCATTGTGAATGAACAACATGTTATTTTCCCACATTAAATACTCCCAACAAGAGCTGCGGCTATTAAAGATTATGCAGGCTCCGAGGCACCGCGAGGCAACAATGCGTAACGGCCGGAACAGTGTGAGCAGAGCTCATTCACTCCGGTGGATATACGGCTCCCTCTTTTCTAATTGCCTGTTCAGTGTTCCTTGCTCTTGGATTAAGATAAACGCTCGGAACTGTGCGAAAGCAAAAGAAAACAGCCATTACACTGAATTGCAGTTTCTAAAGGCGACACTGACTCATAGCGATTCGACAGGTTGGAGTCGACCACTTAGCGCCGCGAACGAAGCACTTTACTCTATGATCTCGGTGTCTTACGTGTGCGGAATCCAAATGCAGAGAGCCGGTGAACCTGCAGTGCTGCAGGGCCTCTGGCAAATAAATACTTAATGGGCAACACTCCTCTTTAAATGAGATTAAGACACAGAGGCTTATTTCCTTTCATAAAGCACACATTGATTTTAAATGAGAGGCACTAAATTGAGTCTTTGAATAATACATTCATTGAAATAAAAAGGGAGACATCACTCTTCATTGGAAAACATGGAGATGGCTCTTTTAATCACTTGTGTACGGGGCGCTGAGTGATGTGTAAACATCGTGTCATGACTCTTTGGTGTGTTGTAATAAAGCAGAACAACAACAACAACAGCAGCAGCTGCAGCAGCAGAAAGTGTGATACCAACACCACAAGCGGTACCAGGAACTTTAGGGACTTCTCTGGGAACTTGTGGTGTTTTTCTACAGCTTCAGTTTGGGTTTGGGTACCAGGTGCTATCATTAATGGAAAAGCAAAAAGAAACGAGTAGAAATTAGTTGAGCTGAGCCTTCACTGTCACATGATCATATAGTTTTTTTTACATTACTGCCACCTGGTGGACTGGAGGGGGTCCAGATTGTCATCGCACTCATTTTTCCTAATCCTCCCTGGTACTTTGCAGTTCAAGTGCAGATAAGAAAAAGAAAGAAAACAACATACCAAAGACGATCACAGAGGCACTGGCGCTGCGTCGCTTTGCCACAATGTTGCTGGCCATACATGTGTAGTTCCCCGAGTCAGACAGACGCGCCTCGTTGATGATGAGGTTGTGGTCGGCTCGGGTGTCGATGTTGTCATCGGTCAGCGCGCTCAGCGGCTCTTCGTTTTTTAGCCATTCCACCTGAGAGAGAGCAGAGATGAGAAAGTTTGCTAAACACATGAATCACTTTTTATTCATTTAAAACTTTCGCACAGTTAAGAGCGTCCCGATCTTACGCCAGGTTACACAGGAAGTGAAGCGTGAGCACTGCTTTGACAGAGGAGCAGCGGCAGCTTCAGGGCTCCACGTGAGTTTGCACAGGATGAACTCGGCAGTGGGTCATCAGCATTCAAACACACTCACACATGTGCCAAAAACACGAGGAAAAACTCACTTTATGAGTAAAAGAAATCAACTGAATGTTACATTGTCCCTGCTCTGCCTCCGTAATGGATCAAGTCAAACGGATTCACTTCACCTCTGCTGCTTTGTTTATCTTGTGATATTCAGTGTTTGTGACTCGCTGCTGCTGCTGCTGCTGGACTTCACACGGCGCTTTCGGAATTTTGTCCCACTTTCCTCTGCGCCGCACATCCTCTTGTCACATGACATGAAATCACAGTAGGCAACAGCGTGGGAGCGAGACGGCAGCAGCCTGACAGTGTGCAGTTGTTGTTCTCCTCAGGCTGGATCGACTCAGAATCACCAGAATTCGTCTGTTTTTTGGTGTCAAACTTGTTTTGATAGCGAAAGGTCCGATATGTAAAAGTGAGGTGACATTGTTTTCATTTAGTATTGAAGATAATCTTTTGTACAAGTGTATAAATGACAGAAAATTAGTCTCTCATTTATATCAGGAGCCAGGTCAGCTGTACTGACGCGGCCATTTTGGACCCCCATGTGTTTATAGTAGCCCGCGATGGACAAACTAAACATCTTTAGACTTTTTCTAAAGTTCTGCAATAACTTTTAATCCAAGTAGTGTTTCAATGGGTGACTTCGACAGTGGATTAAGTCCACACCAAAGGAAAAGGAAATTAAGTTTATTGGAGAATAAAGTTGTAATATTACCAGAAAAACAAGACTGAATAATATGTTCATGCAAAATCTCACATGATCAGGTGCAACCTTGCGACAGGATAAGGAACGTGGTTTGACAGCTTCACAGATAAGGAAACACTTTAATCTTTTGGCACATCAGCACCACATTAGCATCCGTATCAGGGCTTTGAACGGATTGTCTTTTTCTCTTGTAACATTCATATATAATATGATGACTTTATTTCTCCAGTTTTAACACCACTGCATGTTCTCAGATGATTCAAATCTCATGTTTAGATCATAAACGCTGCTCATTTGTACCTTGTCCACCACAGCTGGGCAACAGCGAAGCAGTCAAAAGAAGCACTAAAACCAATTACCAGCAACGGAAGATTAAAGCCAATTATGAATTACAAACTTAGCGTCTGGTTCTACTACGGCGTGAGTAGAGCGTCGCATCGCTGCTTCTGCAAATTACATTCACGGTGTGGCAGAACGAGCCGGGCTGATGGATTTACAGGCGTGCACAGGCACTCTTTGTAATAAACAAAGCTCAGGCTGGATGCAGATAGGAAGTGCCTTCGGGCATTCAAACGCCGGCTAAATGGAAATGACACATGCATGCAACGCTAAAAGGGTTGATGGATGGATTGCAGGTAAGTATCGACACAAATATAAAACAAATGATAATACACATCATGGCATAGTAATCATTTCTCATTTTTTTTGCCCAGCAGCTGTTGACTGTAGCACAGTTAGTGGAAGCAGGGATTTTCTGATGACAGCAGTTCAGATAAAGGCTGTTTTTCCTCATGTTTGTCGTCAGGAAAACGTGGAAGCAAATTTACAAAGGATCCAAGACTCTTTTCTAAACTTATACTATGTTTAGAATGAGTATCAGGCTGATACGGTTCAAAATCTATGAAAACATAAAATCCAATATGATCCAAAAAAACCTTAACTGTGACATAAATGAATCACTCGGCACAGGCTGTAAACATGAATGTCATGTGACCAGAATGTTTGCCACAGTGCAGTGATCATGTGACTTATTTGGAGATAAAATGAGGCAGAAAAGTTTTTAGAGCTACAGTCATTAATTGGTTAGGCCTATTTTGTTATGTTTTTAATTATACCACAAATTAGTATTTAATTAATAGTTTGATTCTTTCTAATTTATGTAAGTTTACACCATTTTTTGGTCTCAGAAAAATTTTAAAAGTCCACATTTTTGATCATGTATTTCATCAGGGTTCTCACACCTTGGTTTATCAAGATTATTAGAATAATGTCAATATTATTATATTTTTTATATATTTTTTTATATTATTATTTTCTTTATATTATATAATTTTCCCTTTCACCCCAACCTGTCTAGGCAGATAGCCGCACATCTTCCAGTCTAGTTCTGTCGGAGATTTCTTCTTCCTGTTAAAAGGGAGTTTTTTTCTTACCACTGACGTCTGGTGCTTGGTCATTGTGTGAACTGTTGGGTTTCTCTTCTCTCTATAATATTGTATTTTGTTTTTTTGGTATCGGACAAGGAAAAAGAGTCATTGGCGCCTCGTCCTCGTGTGGCTTACATCAGGAGTCATCAGCATCACTAAAGGATTAGGAAAACAAACGAGGGGACAGACTCTAATTTCCAATGATTAAAGTCGTCTGTCACTGAATGGGTGACACAAGTGGTGGCCTCCAATCCACTCCCACACTCCTCCTCCTCTTCCTCCTCCCCATACACTCCTCCTCTGGAGTCTTTATGTATTCATCTCAATTTTATCCTGGGAAATTTGTGACTTGAAAGAGGCAATTAACGCGCGGCACGAGCCGGCCCCCCTCGCACTGCGTTCGGGGGGCCACGCTGCACATTAGCTGTCTGTCTGCCGCTAAACAGCCTTTGGGGCAATGATAAAAAGAGTCACCGAGCAGAAGGAAGGGGAGAGGGAGAGAGAGAGAGAGAGAGAGAGAGAGAGTGAGAGAGAGAGACAGAAATAAACTAAAAACCAGAGGGCGAGGGAGAGATTTACACCAAGAGAGATGAAGGCAGAGAGAGAGAGAGAGGGAAAAAAGATGAAGGGACAAACATAAATTGGCTCGACAAGTGGCAGAGGATGTGAGGAATGAATTGCCTAATTGGAGCATTTGTTTCAATTAGCAAGCGGTCATCAGTGTCAGTCTTGACGGGGGGGGGGGTTTGTGCAGGACCTCACATCAGAGCGTCATCCCTGTGATTTCATTACCTGCACTGGCCCTGAAGGTCACCTCCTCTCCACCACAGACAGGTGCTCTTATCCACCACACGCACACATAAATGCACACAGCCCATTGGGATGACTTTTCCTGACGATTAGATGCTGAGAAATGTGCTGGTTGAGGGGCAATTAGGGGACAGAAGAGCAATGTAAGAGGTGACATCACAGCCATCATGGAGACTTATGAGGAAGGTGCCACTGGGGTCCTTGCCGGCGCACCAACCCCCCCCCCCGTACAAGTTTTCCTCAATCTAATGGTCATTTGATGTCAATGTGATGCAGTACAAATGGTGTGTTTTAATTGTCTGCTGAGTCACCCTTCGAGCCGTGTCGTACTTTTTTCTATTTGTGCATCTTTTTGAGGTGTGCTCGGGTTCTGCCGTGGTCAGCACAGACCCTCAGCGTAAAGCAACCCAAGAAGACATACTTTTTGGGGTCTGTGCGGTCCGTACATGTTGACTGCGCATGCTCTGTGTCCCGTCCAGTTGCTGGAACTCTCTCGTTTTGGTCTAAGGAGACAATGAAGACGATGGTAACCATGGAAACTTGTTTGAGGAAATTTTCGGAGGGCTGCCGGTACCCAAACATGCACAACTCAGCACTCAAAGAAGGTGAAGACATGCAAAACAAAACCAGAGATGTTTCTAGAGTCTCTGGGGGACAGTAGGGACATTGCTGGGGGGGGGGGGGGTATCGGACATTGCAGTTTAAAAATAACCTGGCGTCATTGCTGTTTGTTTGTATCAGTCGCCCGTTGGGGGCCCCCTTCCCACTCAGGGCCCTAGGGCAATTGCCTAGTTTGCCTACCCGACAAGATAGCAAACCTCTGGAGGGAAATCATTACGACTGGAATGAAAAATGAGTGTGTAGAATGCTAAAATGAATTGGACCCTTGCGTAACTCATAAATAATAAAATATAAAGCGGATTCTGTGGAACGTGGTGAACAGGACTGAGCCTTTAGATGTTACAATTAAGCATGATTTCCTGCTCTGACTTTGCTGAACTGCAGTGAAGTTGGCAATGGTCAGTGGAACTTCTTTTTTCTATTCAGAGTTTTTTCATCAAAGCAATTACATGGATTAAGAGTCTCTGTCTGGTGATGCTCGAAGACCCGAGGACGCAACGGGACCCACTTAACTTCTTATGAGAAGCAACACCTCACAGCACACGGCTAATCTACTTCACGGATTCTACCCGTAGCCAATCAGCAGCAGTATTTTTTTTTTTTTTTTTTGAATCTTTGGTTTTGGAAGTCTAGACAACTAAAAATACATTAAATCCACATTTTGAAGGTGACTGGAAATGTAATTAAAATCAGATTTCCACAGATGCATCTTTTAGTTTACCAGCCACATTGTGTGTTCAAAACTAAATCAATTCCAGTTAATTACAGTATCGGATTTGACGGTTCACGTTCATAACAACGCGTGTCTTCATCTTAGCCGGCTTCTCACACGGCACGCTCATCACGCATGCACACGGGTGCCTTTATGCAAATGGGAAAATGTCCTAATTGTGAAGCCACTCATTACTGAAGTGGGAGATGAGTCAGAAATGGAAGCCATTGTAGCAAATGTGTTGATTAATCTCGAGATGAAGGCACTCGACTTGACGTGATTTAGTTTGGCTTTTTTTTGGGGAAATGTGGGGACAGTCTGGACACAGCCTTAGATAACCACAGACTCTTTAAACTCAACCTGGAGATGTACGTAAAACGGAAATGGTCGGATGACGAAATTTACGTCACGCGGAAAGTAGATCTTGACCCCTAATATTTAAAAGCTACGCACAGAGGTTTTAATAAGGCTCTCAAGTGAACTAGGTGGATTAAAAATGTTTTAAAGATGTAAACCATAAGCAAAACTGGTACTAGACTCTTTAAACTCAGCGGGAATCAACCTCGAGATGTACGTAGATGATCGCATGTGGCGTCCACGTGAACCAACAGGAAAATGGTTGGTTGACGAAAACGTCACACGGAAAGTAGATCTTGATAACTAATATTTAAAAATTAGGCACAACGGTTTTAACAAGGCTTTAGGGTAAATAAGGTGGATTAAAAAAGGCATTATTAAAGTATTTCTAAAGATGTGAACCATGTGCATAACTCCGGACTGAACACAGCCTTAGATATCCACAGACTCTTTGCATTGAGCGTGAATTAAACTGAAGAGGTGTGCACAGATTCACCCACGCAGAAACCAACATGAAAATGGGCAGAATTTACGACTTGACCCTTAATAGTTAAAAGTCACGCACTACTGTTTTAACAAGGCTTTTAAGTGAAATATACTGAAAAATCGTGGACACGCATTTTGATTTAAACATTTTCGATTAACAGTCTGCCCGAGAAGATCTCAGTCTGAACACAGCCTTGGACAGCAGCAGACACTTTACACTCGGCGTGGCACCGTGGGTTCATACGAACAGCAAGTCCAGCAGCAGGAGAGCGAGCCGGAGGGGAGATATCTGCGGCTCAGCTGTGCGTGCCCACTCCGGAGGTTAATCAGAAAAGATGAGCTGGGAAAACAGAATGGGTCTGTGTCGCTCCCTCCGCCTTCTCCTGTCGCTTCCCAAATGCCACCTCTCCTCCCCTCCGAGCGATGCAGCACTGCATTGCTATTCCACCCTGATCCGTCTTATGTTAACAAAATAAATAGGGAGGGGAGCTCCCGGCTACAGCCCGCGCTGGAGGTGGGTTTAATTGCTTGGCTTAATAACGAAGCTCATCATTTGCTCTCCAGGAGTCTCTGTGTGACCTATGAGGAAAATAACAACGGAAGCATCGTGGAGCGGATCGGAAAGTTGAAAGTTAAACAGTTAAACGCCAGCTTGTTTTCGGAGCAGCACCTCGATGTCTTTGTGAGGCTGAACGGAGAACAGCTTGTATCACTGTGCAGAAGCATTTAGTTGATTCCCCTTTGAGCCGTAGCCCGGGCTGTCTACCTGAGCCACTGTAGATCAAGGGGATTCATCTCGGATTAAAGGCTTTCATTCAGGGAAGTTGAAATTGCCTCCCCCGGTTTGGCTGTTCATTTCACACTTTCTCTCAAAGACGCCTCTCAGAAGAAACTCATTATTCAAGGTTCTCATGGACTCCTTTCTGCCCAAGAGTTAAAAGATCCCCCGTTTGCTTTGCGCACCCCGCTGATGCCTGTGATGTCAAAGTGGAGGATTGGTCTCAGATCAGCCAAACAAAATTACAAATAAGACGTAAATTGCAGTTCCCGCTCGTTGGTTCAGACGCGTAAAAAGTGTTTTTTTCTAACAAAGCACTTGAGACTTTTAGGCTCAACGTGTGTTTACGTATTCATCTATTGTTTGTCTTGAACAAGCAGAATAATATATACCTTCAATTTTTAAATTTAAGGATATTAAGAACCTGCCTCTTTAGCCTGACAAAAAATAAAAAAACATTGTTAAAAGAAAAAAGAAACTCAACTGTGAACCACTCGATAAATACATGAATAAAACAGTTGCTCACACATTAGAGAATGGACACACATCATTCAAAACATTAATAATCTAGAACCATGGTTCTCAAACTGTGGTACGTGAGCTTCCTCTGGTGGTACTGTAAGAGGAGGATGATTAGAGGGAATAAATCTGCCTCCTGTAAAGAGTCTATTTACACCACTGTATTCTTAGCTGGCACTTGGTATACAAAGCTTGAGAACCACTGATGTAGAATAATGACAACAGAATAATAATGCATGTAAATCCAAAAGTGTGTGATACGAATACAAACTCTGCCACGCTTATAAATTAATTTGATGTAGTTTCAGCATTGATTTATTAAGTAAAAAATGATCGATTGCGACAACAGCCGTTGGCCACAGTTGCTTTACTCTGTGTGACAAGCTTCTCCTTCACGTCATTAAATCCCTGCAGCTACAGGAACGTTAATGAAGCTGACGAGCTCACAGTTATTATCCTGAGCATCGTGAAGCGTCTTTTCTGACTTCTATTGCAAAATATACATATATATAGTACTGTAAGGTACACTTTGTATCAGAACTCAGAACTGGGAGTGATGTTACTCCTGATTTCATTGAGTTCCAGTTGAGAAGTCGGAAATGCAAACGTTTCTGGGGGCGATACCACTTGATAACAACACTCTACGGTTAAAAATTAAACAGCAGTATGTGTACGACTGTTTTACTGTCAAACTTATACAAGAAAACTCATTCTTTGTTCTGACAACAAATGGAATGGCACCAATATACGCAGGTTGACTTGGTGAAAACAGCAGGGACAGGTAGTGGGTGTGGCCAAGTAAATGGTGGGAAAAAGTAAAACCAGGAACAGGAAGTGGGTCACAATTAGGTCTGTAACCAAAATAAAACAGGAACAAAAGGTAAAGGGATTCAGTTTGTGTGAAAAAACCTTTACAATTTTGGAGGATATTGTTACTTTTAGAGTAGTGCAATCTTGAATCACAATTATTTTGGTTGGGATAAACATTACATGAAATCTTCACATCATCTCATGTCTAATCACAGGTGGATTCAGGATTTTAACAAAGCTAAAACTTGAGTATATGTTATTCCAATCAATTCAAAATGAATTAATATTAGGTGATACAGAAAGGTCTAACAAGTTGTATTACGCACAGATTGTCTCTTGTCTTGATTCATATTGTGAATAGTGTTGTGGTAGTTTGTCATCTTATATATATACGTATATACTGTAGCCTCAGTACATGGAGCTCCAGCTCCACCAGGGTTACAAAAACTCCTTTCTTTCCTTAATCTCTCTGATGTCACTGGGTACATCTCAGAACCCCCCCCCCCCCCAGGCTGTAAAAGTGCCATGTTTTGTAATACATTTTTTATTTTGTGCAACTATTGTGGCACATTTGGTGCAGAAGTAATTTGGGAAGCAGTGACCTGAAGATACTGCAGAGGTGTGTGCGAGAGTGACGGTCCTACAGCAGACATGGCCACTTTTTCTCTCTGTTTTTAGGTGTTGGAGGAAAAAAAATGGTCCAGTACACACTCACAGATGTCACAGCACACTCTACTGTCATGTAATGTTTGTGGCATCCTACAAATACTGTGTGTATATAAGTATATAAAAGAAAAGGTTACATTTGAATACTTTTCATACATGAAAAATAGTCACGCCAGGCCAAGTTCTACTTTTTACAAAAGTTAAAACATATTTATATTTTAGAAAACAAATTTAATGCAAAATATATTTAGAGAGTACATTTTGTCTCAAGCTATGTAATGGTTGGTGTTATAGTCGTGCAACACAGACAGAGTTGATCGTAGCACTTGCCCTAAAGTCCATGTGAATAATAAGATAAAAGGCTGTTTTTGTGGCTAAAATTGTGTGAATCAAACAAATTACTGGGTGTAAAATTTTCAGTATAAGTCTGACCATTTGTTTGGAGAGTGGAGGTGGGTCATGTTCCTCTTTTGAACTAACTTTGGACTTTATCACACTTCTTTTTTCCAATGAATATCAAGTCTGATGAAGGCTGTCACTTCAGTATGTGGTCCAAGATTATATTATAGATATCCCATATAAGAACAGTCATATCACGATCCACGCAGCTTTTGGCCAATTAGGAGTGCTGAGCTCCGACGTCATCAACCTGCACCAGCAGTGAGGCAAAATCGGACCAATGATGGAGAAGAGTGTCGACCTCCAGAGCAGAGTTTGTCAAAATGGTCCTGGAGACCAACTGTCCTGCATGTTTGAGATGTTTCCCTGCACCTGATTCACATGGTCAGCTCATCAGGAAGCACAGCAGAAGCCTGATAACGACCCATTTATATTTAATCAGGCGTGTTGGAGCAGGGAAACATCAACAAAAACAAACCCTGCTCTAGAACTCTGTTTACCAAACTTTTTTATACGGGGAGCCACTTTTTAAAGATGACAAATATCCACAACCCAGTTTACCAATACAAATCGTGATAGTAGCAAATGTCCAATTAACCTCTGCATGTTTTTGGACTGTGGGAGGAAACCATAGAACCCAGAGAAAACCAGGAAAACAGAAAGGCCTATGGTCCAAACACTGGTGACCTTCTTGTGAGGCATCAATGCTATAGCCGCAGTGCCACTCTGCCACACATCCGAGAGATATCCGTTTGATAAATGAATCACAACTTCATCTTAAGCACGTTATTCAATAAATCTTAAATAAAAGGCTGGAAAAGAAATTCAGCTCATCTCTTGCTCCAGACCCAGTGGACGATTGAGCATCACCGCTCTCAGCCCAGGGGTCGTGACCCTACTTTTCTCCAGGAGGGAGAGATGTTCTTCTAAAGTGCTTTTAAAGTAAAAACAAAAGAGTGACAGAATGGGGTTGGGATCTAGAGCTAAATAACACCCAAAGTTCAATAGGTTCCATTTTTCTCCCAATTTAGTAGTATAGCGTAGTCTCTCAAATATGACATTTTCTGTTGTCGATGATGCTCGATGATGAAGAAAGGTTTCCTGCATGCTGTTTGAGAGGACAGTCAGATACAAGACACTTGTAGTGAATCATCAGTTCTGGTCTGGGATGAATCAGAATTGAAATGGAACTGAGCAATGTGGCTGGTAATGTGAGCACAGTCTCAGAGTTCCAAAGGCCTAATATGCTGGAAATGCAGTTCCTTCAGAACAGCTGAGCCACTTTCCTCCTACAAATAAAGACTTGCTGAGTGGAGCACACGTCCCTCTGCTCTGTGTCGGAAATAAACCGCCGTCACCACATGATACAAAATGATTTCACTGTGAGTAACTGGAGACTCATTAGCTCACAAACTGACATCCGCGCTGACAAAGGTGATTCCCAAACACACTCTCCGGAAGAAGCAGTGTTTACACTTCACTCCAAACCACAGACTCACCACCTTCTGTCGGAGAGAGTCTGCGCCTCCTGCTACAGCAGCAGCATCCGCTCCTGCAGCTGAAACCTCACACTCGTGGACTGGATCTCAATATTTCATGGGCGAGGTGCGCTTTAAAATTGACGGGGCTGAGGAAAATCTGCCCCTGCACTCTCTACATTATTCACTCCCATTGCTCGCTGCCGGGCTCATTTGTGTTGACAAAGGATGAGACGGGAGACTGTGATTCTGCCTGTAACGCTCACATTCAACTATTTTTATCCCACTGTGGATTCTGCCGCGCTGGGATGACATCACTCCTTCACCTCACTGCTGAATCATCTAAACAACGCGGTGCTGGAGGTTGACCTACATCCAGGGTTCGTACACCGTGGTTCGATGTAAGACTTTTCAAGGAAATTCAATGACCGAATGTGACGACACAGTTTAATAAGAGTGGCAACGAAGAGCGTCTTCATCCATGATGGGGTCCACTTTTATTGATTTGCAGGGCGCTCTGCATCCAGACAAATGATTGTCCTTGGGATTTTGGTCAAAGTCAGTCTTTGCCATTTTCAGAGATCTTGGAATTTTTAATTTCCCAGGCATCACGTTGTCATTTGCTCTCTTGCTTAACTTTACTTGCTCATTGTTCTGCACGGAATCTCACGTCAACGGAGAGAGACAGTGGACAGTGTCCACCTGAATATCAACTTCACTTCTTTCTTGCACAAAATTCAAGCACTTTCAATGACCCATGTTTATTTAAAATGATTTTCCAAAACTTTCAAGGACCTTGATTTATTTCCTCAAACGCTGTTTCCTGTTACAAATTACAAACACATCCTGTAATGTAACAAAATCAAGATATTTAAAGACTACTTTAGTGTCTTAATGCACTTGGAAATTCAATATGAGACCACATTTATATTCTTTTTCATTTAAATAAAATACTTGCACCATCTGATATTTTTAATACGCACTAACGCCTTTGAGATAGGATGAGAAGGAGATACTTTATACAGGATTAGACATAGTTGCATTAAATGAATTACAATAAACTGGTGAGAAGCTTAAATGCTATCTATTCATAACTGGAAAAGAAAATGAATTTAAAACAAAATATATACAAATTGACGTCTTTTTTGGGGCTTGTAAGTTAAATAATACTTCTTCAAGGTTCTCTTCAACCTCTTCAAAGATAAAGGAGACACACACACAATTTACTTACTTAAAAATAAAAACTGAATAAGAAAGAAATCATAAATGCCCTGTTGGTGCATTAAAAAATAAATCTTCTGAACGTGATTTGCAGTTTACACAAAGCAATTATGATTTTCCATATTTTAGACATGTGCATGATGCATGCAGGTCCTCTACATGCGCGTTCATCCTGATTTAATGCCGTTCACACGATGACAGCTGTCACCAGTTAAATATAGGCTGTCACTCTTTTATAAAAAATCTTCAGCTCACAGTTTTTGTTTTTTTTTCTCTTCTTTTCTCTCTTCGCTGTTAAAACACATCATCGCACAGACACATTACAAAATGAAACGTGTCCTGATCGGCGTCTGTCTCCGTCTTTCTCACTTCCCCCTCACGTTATGTTTATTTTTTTATTTTCTCCCTCTAAACGATTGGGACATATTTCTCTTTAGGATGACATCACATGTTGCTAGAGAAAACATCAATTCAATGCAGACAACTGAAGGCTCTAATCCATTTTTATTTTCATGATTAATTGATTTGAATTATTTTCCCAAATAATCAACCAACTATGGAGTTTGTCCTTCTGATCCTTCAAGTTTGTTCTCTTCTTAATATCTCGTGGTCCTGGGTTACATGAGAGTAGGATAGTCCTTGTCCATGGGTTACACAGTACTGGCAAATGGGCAGATACTGATTCTGAAGAACCACCCAACCTTGAGTCAGTAGCAACTGGACCTAAGGTTCTTCTTGAAGACATCTCACCCATCTTCAGCCATGCACCATGTCCCTTAGGGGAACATCTGACTTCCAGTTCAACTTAGGTCACAAAATACCCAATCATCCTGGCTACAGTTGACAACAATGACATGCTTATAGAATATGAGATATACAGTGGAGGATTGTGATTGTGGGTCCTCAGCTTGATGTTATCCTACAGATGTCAGTAAACCAAAGAAACTTCACTCCTTCGTTGTGCACCACACATTCTTTGTGGAACTGAAGCCAGTCCCAGGTGACGCTGGGCGAGAGGCAGCGTTCACCCTTGAGAGGTAATTAGTCTGCCACAGGGCCAAGACAAACACCCAACTCACATTCACACCTAAGAGTCTCCCAATTACTCTAACCCCAGAAAACATGCGCACACTCCACACAGAAAGGCACAGTTCACACAATTGTTCACATACCATCAGATACCAATACTAATATCACAATGTGCAGTATAGTATTGACTGATATCTGTATCAGTAGATCTTATTTCTCAAAATTCTATATCCTGACTATAGTTATTATATGGTAGTTAGTCCAAACACTGGATGATTCACAGTCCGGAAAAGACTTTGCAGTGATTCCAAACTACTGGGACGTCTTTCCTGGATATTTTAGACACATTGATGCAACACACCATCACATATCTGCTACATTCTTTGTTGCAGAAACCCAATGATAAGCTTTCACTTTGTGACTTTTTATGTCTTTGCCAATGAGCAGCAGTAGAAGCTCCTGCTGGATCAATCCATATATATCTGCTCCCTTAAATCAGCCTCCAAAACTATAATTGGACCGTTCGCTGTGTGGCTTGACCCACTTTAGGCCAGATGTTTCTCGAAATGTGTCCTCCCGAGACACGCAGGGCTAATGGGGCTATAAATTGAAATTGGAAAGAGAATTTCTGACAGTCTTCGAGTACGTCTATATGTTAGTGATGTATGATATTGCTTTTTTAGGGGAGGTTTGATTCAAACCTATGCTGTGAATCTCCCGCATCATAGCACCAACACTCTTGTGTTTCAGTGTTGCTGGTACCAAAGATAATTTTTCAAACAACTAAGTTTGGATATGGTAGTTAAGTTTCCTTTGCTGTCCCAGTTACTTTTATTTACCATGTTTATGAAGATTCTAATGTATTGATTTGTTTTTATTTCATTCATTTTATGTTGAGCTCTTAACATTCAAGGCTTTCCCTTTCTTTGACAGGATGCTACACAGGTTGTTGCTCAAGTGTTGCCGCAGCAAATAAAGAGGGAAAGGTGTAAACATGCGCTTTGAGTTGCTCATTAATTTTCACGACAGTCAGTCAAAGAGCGGTATATACTCTCCACCGTGCAGAATAAAAGTAGTGTTTACCAGCAACAAAGTTTGTGTGGACTTACCGCTGGCATCAAACACAAACAATATCAATCTCCGAAAGGTCAAAGCATAGCTGACAGTAGAATCGACGGATTGAGGAGAGTAACTACAGCAGCTCTGATTCTGATCTTTTCAGCTCAGCGGGATTATAACCTTCTCACATTTCACGAGGAGGTGCGAGGAGAAAGCGGGCCTTACCTCCGCCATGGGCACTCCCTCCGGAGGGCGACAGTGCAGAACGATCATCCCATTGATTGGCACCTCCTTCCCCTGTGGGTCCTGCTCAAAGTTTTTCCTCAGGTCTGTGTGGGGAGATAAGAGGCAGCTGTCAGGTGTCAAGTGTTACGGTCAGCCTGGTCTGAATCCTCTTCAGTAGCAGCTAACACACCAGCTCTGCACGCCATGACCTTCAAAACCCGCTGCAGCCTATTCAGGATAGAGAGAGGATCCAATGGCCCTGTGCTGGCTAATCTGTTGACAAGGTGGTTTGGAGGATACACTGGGTAGATGATGTCGGCAAGGATTGTACTGATCATCCTGTTCACTCGTGTGCATACAATAGTGACAGATTCAATTCTGCCCGTTTTCAGCGCGGCCTTTGATAGCTTACAACGTCGCCATTGTCCTCTGAAAACCTTTAAATGTCAGTCTTTGGAGGGAAACAGGATTGTGGCTTTGAAAATTCAGTGGTGGTTATGAACAGGGGTCGTAAATCCTCGGCTCATGAGAGATTCCCTGCATATATATAAGGGATCTAAATGCAGGGAAGGAACTCCATAATTGTGCCTGAAAGGTTGGTTCAGCTGGCGGGCAGATAAGTGCAAGTGTGGGTGCAAGCACAGTTATAAGAAACTCAGACGATAAAGATTTTAACATCTGACATTCTTTCCTTCTTTCAAGGACAAGAAACAAACAAACAACCTGTGCTTACTTGAGGTTTCAAAGTATGTGCTTTATCTTTGCTTTCTGTGCAGGACCATATCAGAAATCAAGCAAAACATTGCAAATTCCAGAGAGAGGATGGTTTTTAGATAACGTAAACTGGCCTTTAGCTGTTGGCCAACAGTGGCTTTGAATAGCTTATTGGGTCCAAATTATAATTGGACAGAATTTGATTGCAGTCATTGATTTTTTTTGCCCCATCACTGATAAGCCCGATGTTGCCTTTGATAAGATTAGCTGTGCTCACACAGTGTGCTCCAGAACAAAGCAAGGATTAGGTTCCGTCTCCTCTTTACTTCAGTCTATTACGGCATCAACACTGTGAACTGTCTGACAGACAGTTTTGGTGACTCACCATTTTGTATCATCAAAACACTAAACGTTCAACAATCAAGACAAGATGTTAGACTACTTCATCATAGACCACGACATCTCATCTATCTCAGTCACTGGTACCGGTGATGGAGACCATTAAATCCTCAGCAAAATGTTTTCTGATGTTATAAATGAAATGTGAGGTAGGCTCATTTGCCCACAGACTTCCATTCAAACGTTCTTTGTGTTCTTTGAGTCCTCTCTGTAAGCAGTTGAGTCACTCCCTGGTAGTTATACAACCTATTTCAAAAATGAAAAAACTGAAAATTGTGTAGTGAGACTGAGGCTCAAGGGAACCAAAATAATGAAGAAGCAAAAAACTTCAAAGCTACAACTTCTGGCTATTGAAAATAGCAAACACCTAATGATAAGATGATTCACTTTATACACTTCATATCAGCATACGCATGACAACAAATGTCCTCCATTAGTGACCCTTAACGTGGTTCCATACTTACAGGCAATGCGGACCGTAGCCTTGCGACTCTTTGATGTACCCAAGTGGCTCCAGGCCACGCAAAGACACCAGTAATCTTCAGGGCCATGGAAATCCTCCACCTGCTGACGGGAAACATTGATCATCACCTCACGCACCCTCAGCCCTGCAAAAACAACCAAAAAACAACATCGGATAGTTAGCAAATCCATATACACACTCATACTCTTCATCATTCAGAGATTAAAATTTGCAATATTGAGGCTGACCTTGGATTTATGAAAATCAAAACCAAGTGTTGACATGACAGTCAGTTGCAAAACAACTGTAATAAACGTGAACCATCGAAATCCAAACTGAACAATGTGGCTAAAACCTGAAGCCTCAGACTCCAGGTTGAGTGTGACTTCATCCATTTTCTGCCACTTAATCCTCCACATGAGGGTCGCGGGCGGAGCTGGAGCCAATCCCAGCTGACATAGGGTGAAAGGTAAAGTACACCCTGGACAGGTCATCAGTCCAATCATAGAGATGAATTACCATTCACACCTACGGTCAATGTAACCTAATCCCCAATCTGCATGTTTTTGGACAGTCGAACTGGGATACAAACTGGCGACCTTCATGCTAGGCACTGTACCACTATGTAGTCTCCATACAGTATTTGACTGAATCACAAGCCAACTGGAATCTGATCTTTATTTTCTATTCTGATTTGGACCATGCACAACAAATCAAAGAACTCATTCACATATGACCCAAAAATCTGAATTGGACCATTTGAGTCTGCAGTCTCAACGAAGCCTTCAGGTCTTGGATTGCAAAAGGGTTTTAAATATGGTAATACCAAACTCCAGTTCAGTTGGGTTCAGTTGGGTTCAGTCTTGACGACACATTTATACCTCTGTGTCTCTGTTTTAAGCCACATGCAGAATGGCAGTTGAGAGGGATATCTGAAACTGAAAAGCCCTGCATTATACTGTAAGTAAAGGTCCTTAAAGGGTTAATCAATACCTCGATACTTCTACAGGCTTGGTTCACTGATCAATGGGTTTTACAGCATTAGCCTTGCATAGGTTCTTAGAAAAGGCTGACACACTTCCTAAATCAGAGCTTTCTTTGTCTCTCTGCTGACTTCTGAGAGAATCGCTACGGAAATTGGCAGAAGCACGGTCCCCCAGGGGTTTTTCCACTGTGTGTTTTGAGCGCTCAGCGCCGCTAACAAGAGGAAAGCTAAATCAGCTGTAACAGATTTAGCATTAATGATTCGGACTACACTTAACGGCTTCAAACAGCATATGTAGAGAGCCTGTCATGCAAGCAACACCACGACAATATATTCCATATTACATAACACAAGATCCATGCCAAGACAGCGTGTTGTACAATACTCTTATTTCACTGAATGCATTACAGGAATAGGAGAGAGCAGCACTCTTTATGGGCAACATGCTCCAAGCCCACAGTTGGATTTGTTCGTCAGCCTGTCACATGGCCTTAGATGAGCGGACAGAACCCATATTTAATCTGAATCATCGCCTAATAGCCTGTCACATGTGTTTTCTCACATTTCTTGCAGACTTCAGGCCTTAAAACCAACAGCAGGATTCAAAACCGAGGGGATGTGCAATGTGCCTGTGACTTGCAAAAGACCAAACTGAACCCACGGCGCCTGAATCTTCAAGTCTTTTGTGCATCCACCACCTCTGATAAATAACTCTTTAATCAGACACGCTCTCGCAAAAGTCAAACAGCCTCATACTGCGGCTGCACAGCTTGTGAAGCACTGAGCAGACTTTCAAATGAATACCAATTAAAGCGCGTTGAATGGCAGCTGGGCTGCAACGAAGGATCCACGCTGCGGTTCGTGGTAAAATTAAGAAATGGAGAACATTACATGGCAGGTGGTCTCCACTGAGCTAGGTATACATGACAGTGAGTGGAGAGTGGGCTTTTTCTTGTTTGTTACGCCAAATTATGCAATCATAAAAATTTCAGGGTGAGCGTCTGTGTTTTTTGAGACGAATATTGTTCAAATCAGGATTGACAGGCCTGACTCACAAAAAAGGTTGCACTTAATCCTTCCCCAAGACTCTGTGAACCCTCCCTTTTATGCTTTGAAATACAGAGGTACGGCACTAAAAATATCTCCTCTGACTTAGTCACTTCACGGGGAAATGTATTACTAACCACCTCACTCAATTAGAATGATTAGAAAGTAATTAAGTGTTTGATTAAAATGAGGTTTAAATCGTGTAAAACTCAGCAACATTCTCTGCTCTGAAATGCTGTGTGTGCAGGGACTGAAAGGCGGTGAATGTTTGTTTGTCAGTGTTTGTACAGAATATTAATGTAAAAGGTTTGGTATCAAACACTTGTTGAACAAACACGTAGAAAGAGGACATGTTCACTATATTTTGGTCACAGTTTAACAAACACACCGTACACAAACACATGTAGTGCTAGTTTAGCTAAAGTCCTGCTCTCTGTCTCCCTCTTTCTCTATCGGTCTGCTCTTTCTGTTCTTTCTGTTCATTTCCTCATCTTTAGGAATGTTACATTTTTCGGTCCAAAGACGTCTCAGCTAGCTAACAAACCATAGTTGGTAGAGTAGGAACAGGTGCAGTTACTCACCAGTGAACAGTAAACTGCTGTACTACTTTTCTTCTCAAAAGAAACTCTGCATCAGCTTTACTAAGTCTTTAACTGATATCAACATTTAGCTAACTACTTAACCTGATAGCTAGCTCGATACTAGCTTAATACATAGCTAGCTATGTTTCTATAGATAGATATTTGTATCTAGTTATCCTTATTTAGCTAACAGATAACTAGCTCACTACATAGCTAGTTGCAATAGAAAGATATTTGTATCTAGCTATACTTATTTAGCTAACTAGATAACTAGCTCACTACATAGCTATTTGCAATAGAAAGATATTTGTATCTAGCTATACTTATTTAGTTAACTAGATAACTAGCTCACTACATAGCTAGTTGCAATAGAAATATATTAGTATCTCACTATCCTTATTTATCTAACTAGATAGCTAGCTCACTACATAGCTAGTTGCAATAGAAATATATTTGTATCTAGCTATCCTTATTTAGCTATCTTTATTTAGCTAACTAGATAGCTAGCTCACTGCATAGCTAGTTGCAATAGAAAGATATTTGTATCTAGCTATCCTTATTTAGCTATCTTTATTTAGCTAACTAGATAGCTAGCTCACTACATAGCTAGTTGCAATAGAAATATATTTGTATCTAGCTATCCTTATTTAGCTATCTTTATTTAGCTAACTAGATAGCTAGCTCAGTACATAGCTAGTTGCAATAGAGAGCTATTTATATTTAGCTATCCACACTGTATTTATGCTTTAGGAAAGTTATAAAATGGGTCAGATTAGACCAAACACTTGAGGAAGGTTAAGAGGAGCAGTAAACAATGCTGCAGCTCCACAGTTGGTGCTTCCTCGTCACAGTCCCCGTAGAGAGTGAGACACGGGCATAATTCATAATTATTCAGGCAGTGGCATACTTGGCAAGTGACACGTTCACGTGGGGGCAGAAGAGACAGCAGAGAAAATATTGACTAATGAGTTTCCGTGATGCCCTAAAAAGTGTGACACTGTGGTTTATAGAAGAAGAAGAAGAGGAAGAAGAAGATAGAGGAGGAGAAGACACAGAAAGAGAGAGAGCTTTTCTAACTAAGCGACACATTTCTTGGAATACGAACTGACGTCGACAGGTGGTTTTGCCGGAGAGACGGAGACGAGCAGTGCCACTGTGTCATCTGTCAGCCCTATATTTGTTTATCTGCAGAGTAATGTTGACGGGGCTCATTAGAGGAAACCACTTGATCTGCTGTTCTCCTCCCCGGTCTCTTCCTCACACTCCTCACTAGTTTCCTGACTCACTTGTTTAATTCATTCATTCATTCCAAAAAAGAAGCACGTTCACTCAGAGAAACTCCGATAAAATTACTGCAATAAGAACAAGGTTTTTGGGCTAGTGCTGCTGCTGTAGCTTTGCTAGAGTTTATCTTATTGTGAGTATGGAAGATTTTAATAAAATGGGATGTTCACACTGCAGAAAAATATAGTTTTTTTTTTTAATTGGATCTTTGCAGGCAGACTGTTCACACTGTTTAAAAGTGAACAAATCAGAGTTGTACGTCCACGAGTGATTGGAAAATATACAATATTATCGCTTATTGTGATTTCCATCTTCTATTACCATTATTTGTTGTACTTTTATTCCTTGTTATTCCTGTCATTTTGTAGAATAATGGCAAATACAATTTATATGATGATGTGAGTGTTCAGACTTATTATATACACACACACATATATATGAATCGAGATAGATCCTGAATATGAAAACAAACAAACATAATCTGTTTTTGTCTGGCAGTGTGAACAAGGCCTGTGATGGTTTCAGCTTGATTGGTGTAAGTTCACAGAGAAATGAAACTTCTGCCTCATATCAACGCTCTCCTCTTTCTCCATCTCCACACATTTCCTTTACCTCTCTTCAAAAATGGGAATAGGTTGCAGTCCCATAGATCAATATTAGACTTTTCAGAAAATGGCAATTTCTACCCAGTGTGCTGGCAAACCTGAAATACTGCTCCAGTGGCTCTGAAGCGGAATGAAAAGTAGAGTTGAGAATGAAACTTTCTCCAGCCTCTCTGGAGAAGCTCTGCCCTCATTTTGGAGGCAGAGGTTTAATTGAAATATCCGTGTGGATTTCATTACTGTAATTCTCAGTTTGTGAGGGTCAGGATTAAACACTGAACTGAACACTGAACTTTTCTGCTCAGTTTTTACTCAGTGTTGGTACAATCCATTAAACTACTTAATTTATTAAGTTTTTGGTCATTTTGCTACTTAATTTGTGTAGATTCTGCCAATTAAAGTATTTTTTAAGACCATTTTCTGAGAAAAACAAAACAAAACTCAAAGTGCCTTGTGCAAAACACATTCCTGTGTTTTTATATGAATTTTTTAAACATATTTTTTTCCTGCCTTTGCAGACCAGATGTTTTTGACGGCACAAATATGTTTTTTTGTATATATGTGGACAGGATTATTTTTGAAAACAGAGGAGAAATACACCTCCATTTCCCAAAACACCCACCTACATGTGGACGAGGCCTAAAAGTGTATGGAATAAATACGAGAGCAGAAAGTTGATCCATGTTTGACTGCAAGAAGACAACCAGGCGAGCGAAAAACTAAAAAAACTTTTACAGTTAAGTTCAATGTTTGGTTTTTGTTTGAATTGATTTCAGAATAGTTTATGAATTTGGGTCGAAGCTGATTCAATTTCTATTTGTAGGAATTGGTATTAATGTTCAGATACTGATATTGTATGGTAAATTATAATTAATACTCAACCCGATGTGGATCTGCATTTTTCATAAAAGGAAATGTGAATCAGCTTAGTGTTTTTATTGTGTAGTTCTGCTGAAAACTGTCCCAAAAAAAGGTTGTAAATGGGACTAAATGGCCCTAAAATAAAAAGTTGGGTTGCTATTCCTGCAAACACGGTTGCCACGGTAACCTGCACACAGATCAAAGGAAGGTGAGGGGTGACATCTATCTAGTCGGAAGCCTGCTGCGTGCGTGGCTAGTTGGAATGCAAAATGTTAAAAATGTGTTTTCAACTATAATTATTCCTGCAAAATTGGTCCGGATTGCACTGAAACTCGGTCAGATCACATTTCTCATTGTAAATTGTCTTTTAATATTTCATTCATGCGAATAAGCAAGTGCTGTTTGGATGTTGTCAAACATCTGACTGTCAAAGAGAATCAGCTGATAAATGTGTGTCGTACAATGACACAAAAATCAGACGACAGAATGACAGAATTGACTTGTCAGTTAACAGTATTGTATTTAGTTTAATCAGCCCAGTTTTTCTTTACTTTGCACATTTTATTTTCAGTAACGGACAAAAAAACAAATGTTTTCTTCATATCCTGGTGATATTACGACATACCATGGTCAAAAATACCATACATTTCTTACAAAGCTCCTTTATCTATTATTAAACTGTTCTAAAAATCTAAACAACAAAGTTCTGGCCCCCGTTGGTTTAAAATTTTGCGTTAAAATTGAACATTTGTCTTTACATTTACTGCCTGTGAGCAGACGCGATAAGAATATAGAGATATTTAAGACAGATTTTGACAACAGCCTCAAATAAAAGCAGCACGTATTTATGACGCGACATATAACACCGTCACTCAACGAAGCTTTAAGAGCCGTCTGACCTTTTACATTCATGCTGAGGCATAAATTCTCCAGCCGGCTCTTTTTCACACATTATATCATTACTGTATATCACCAAACCTGTGTTACTTTTGATTTGTTTTGAATGGATTTGATGCTTAAGTCACTCAACCTGGTACCTCAGGTTCCAAGCGAGCTGAGTCGATACTAAAATGTGACGTCAACGCACTTTTGAGTCGTAGAATTAGCTGAGTCGTGTTGTGTGCACCGTTCATTTCTCAAATGGTTCACATAAAAGTGAGCTTCATAGTTTTAAAGGTCTAGAGCAGAGGTGTCAAACTGGCGGCATGCGGGCCACATGCGGCCCACCGCTTGATATCATACAATCGGTACAAACACGGCCCGCGACGTCCTCTTCTTTGAAACAGGTGTGATTTAGTTACAGTTACAGACTTGCTTGTTACAGGTTGCTCAGTGGTAGAGTTAGTCGTCTCTCAACTTGAAGGTTGTGGGTTTGATTCCCCTCTAGTCTACATGCCGATTGAGCTGTCAGTGGTCATCAAAGACTAGAAAAGTGCTATATAAATACAGACCATTTACCATTACAGTTGTTATTTATCTCTGTCTGTTTTTGATATTAATTATTATTATTTATTATAATAGATTTATTGTGCTTACATCATGTTTTTATTCTAAAGTGTTCATCATTCCATGTCAAAACACTTTTACTTTGAAATATCACCATGAATATCTTTATTACGATAACATGATGAACTATTGCGTCATCATTTTAACCCTTTAACACTTTGGCTTATTTTAACCATAGAGAACCAGAAAATTATCAAGTGCTTTTGCCCATTTTTCCAGAATAACAATATCATATCAATATCTGTTCAGTTATCTATAACTTGCGTGTTAAAATAGTGTATTCACAATTTAAAATTAAGTTTTATTGAAAAAAACCCCCACCATAGTTGCACATAAATGCCAAATTTTGTGTGTTAAATTTGAAATTTGAACAGTATGAAACATTTGGAGCATTTGTTTGAGTTGTTTTTCAAACTCTCTCCTCTCTGGCGGAAAAAGCGCTGATTCGCCGACTTCCTGCAACAGCGTGAGAGAAATTACCGTAATAACCACGACATCTCAGCTTTCAGAAACCGTTGGAATTTTTCCGATAGCACAAACCGTCTCATAATTACGGCAATGCAGAGCGCGCCTGCGATACGCTCGACCAGAACGACTGATATCGGACTGATATCGATATCGGCACATACTTGAGTTTGTGATATCATAAAAACAGATCGTTTACCACAGGTAAATGGCAGCAGGAGGACACTCCCACTGTGGCAGCCATGTTAATAAAGAGAAAGGGAGGAAAAAAAACAACAACCTTTCCCATCAACCACCAACACATGTTCTGTTTGTTTATGTTAAACGGGCTCTTATCAGCATGTTCCTCTGATAAACCACCAACTTTTGTGTTATCGCCTTGTTGATGCTTTTCAGGAGCAGTGCAGATCCCATTACTGATGCACACACACACACACACACACACACACACACACGCACACTGAACGGACAGGTGCTCTTATCTGCTCCGCTGCTCGCAGTGGTCGACTGCACAGCGAGGCTGCATACCAATGAGGCTGCGCCCGGGAAAATCACGGCCACTTTATTTATCAGAGGGGGCTCGACGCGTTGCCACGGGTTACGTCGTGTTTGTGTAAAAGCAAACATTAAATCTATTTACCTATTATAACAACTAGGTTATTCTACTCAAAGCCTAACTGTATTGTTATTTTCTATGTGTATTTAAACTGTATTTTAATTGGTGTGGTTATTGTTTTCTTATTATCAAAATATCAATTATCATTTGAATTGTATGGATTTTTGGAAACAACGAAAACAGACTCGATATGATTTGACACTGCTCCATTGGAAGTGAATGGGAGGCGTTTTTATATATAACTATATGCATATAACTTACATATAATATAGTTAAGTACGTCAAATGTTATGATCCAAATTCCTGGTTTTACTTGCTTTATATAGTCCAGATTATTATTAATCAGCATTTGATAACACCTTCTGTGTTATTATTATTATTTGTCTTGTGTGTGTATTTGTCTTGTTCTCGTCTTGTGAATTTACTTGTATTTACTATCATGCTGTCCATAAAACAACACATTTATAATCTGGCATATTTTACATTCTTACATTAAATAGTATAATAATAAATAAATAAACGTTAAGTGCTGAGGCTTTGCTCAAAATGAATCTCCAGTTTCAGCCACTGCTCCACTCTGCACACGTTTATATTGCACATAGCAGCAAAATGTTTGCTCACACACACACACACACACACACACACACACACACACACACACGAGTATAACCCAGTGGATTCTTTTTCACCTTCATCTTTTTCGGTGGATGGATATTTGATATAAATGATTCCTCCTGGAGAAGAGGAACTTCTATCTCGCAGCTCCATTAGGCTCGATGCCAGTTTTCTCTGTAACCAGAGACGCCCCAAACCAAACCACAGCCGCGTCTCCGTGAAACCGAACCCACTTTCAAGCCTGCGTGAATGTGAAATCAAGCCCCGACAAAAAAAAACCCCAAACACACCGCTAACAACTGACACATCTTGTGGCGCAGAATACAGAGGAAAACACTGCACGGCGACGGCAAACAGCGGCAATTAGAGCAAAAGAGTCCTTTTGTGTTTCTCTGAATGCATCACATCAGCCCACTCAAGTGAAAACTCATTATTAACTTCAGTATCTTTAAGTCTTTGAGGTGTGGGAGGGCGAAGCCACACTCCTCTTGGTTGTAGAGCAGAATTGGTCTAAATTGCACGTGAATTTGCTCCATTTTTGCTTCTAAACTGTGGGAAACAGTGAACTTAAAAGGTGCGGTGTTTATATTCCGTGCCGTTCCCGAGTCTGTGCTGTCACACTCTGTTCTCAGAGAGTTTGCATCGCGTGTGTGTGTGTGTTGGTGTGTGTGTGTGCGCGCCCCGTTAGCCATTCTGTTTGTAGCTGTCCACAGACAGAATCACAAGGTGCCGCTCAGGTGTGCTGGAGAGTGTTGAGTGAAAAAAAGAAAGAACTGCATCTCTGCTTTTTGCATGTGACGTGGCTCTGATGTTTCTATCAGGCAGCGCGGCGTGAGGCGTGAGGCGAGTGCGAAGAATCCGAGATGAGCCAGCACCTCCTGTTCTGAGGATACACACTAACCAGCCACTTTATTAGGTACACAGGGCGCAGGAGAGGCACCCGATGTGGTCTTTTACTGCTGTTGCCCATCTGCTTTATGCAGTAATGTGTCTGGTCATTCTCCTGTGACCTCTGGCATCAACGAGGCGTTTTTTCTCCCAGAGAACTGCAGCTCACTGGATATTTTCTCTGTAAACTCTGGAGCTGTTTGTGCGTGAAAAATCCCACGAGATCAGCAGTTTGTGAAACACTCGAACCAGAACTGTCTGGCACCGACAGGCATGCAACTACAATTCAACAGCAGCCACTCAGAACTTCAGAAATTAGACATTTTTAGGAATGGGCATGAAGCTGAAAGAGTGTACCTAATAAAGTGGCCGGTAAGTGGAACACTATTGGTCTCATTAAAGACCCAAAAAATATACTTTTTTTTTTACTAATTTCCAGAGATAAATATTCTATGATCAGACAGTGGATCTGAGACACACTTCTTATTCTCATAAAATTGACAAAAAGTCAATGTCAAAGTCACTTCCTTCCAAAAAAAATAAAAGCCCTACTGTGAAAGGAAAGGAAAGGAAAGGAAAGGAAAGGAAAGGACAGGACAGGGGAGGAGGTGGCAGTGCACCTCAGGTGCTACTCGACATTACCAGAAGATGATGAATGAGTCAGCACTGTATCTTAACTTATCTCATTAATTGAAATACCCAGGTTCGATGTCACTATATTGTATCCATATAAGACTAAAATCCCCTTAATTGCAACCCTGGGGTCTACTTCACCAGTGAATCGTGGAAAAAGTATTGGACGGATTGTTGTTGCCTCAGCAGAATTACAGTCCCTGCACTGCTGCTGCCGGGCTGGTGGAGGAGGAGGAGGAGGAGGAGGAGGAGGAGGAGGAGCTGAGCCTGAAGGTGAAGGGTGTCACGACTGGAAGAGATTAAGGACACAAGTGGCCAAAAAATGATCCGTGTGGTGCAAACTCACAGACAGGAAGTGGAGCTGACGCACCGTGATCTGCAACGTTATTTATCAAACGTCTTACACAGAACAACAACTACGACACCAGCACGCACACAATGAAACACAAAAATATGTCTGCAAATGAAATCAACTTTCCTTTGCAGACTTTCAAAGATGACTCTTTCACAAAAAGAGCCAACGGTATTAAGGTCCTGACGCAGTGTGTCGCACAGAACTGGAACTTTACGAGACACATAAGAAACATTTACAATAGAAGCAGTGAAGGACCTCAGTAATGGAGCGGAAACATAATAATAAAGAGAATGAAAGTCTGTGATGGTGAGAGGAGCGAGGCCTTTTAAAGTTTTATAGACAACTAAACTTACTTCAAAGTCAACACTGAGAGCGGCAGGTAGAGACCGATTCACACGATTCCATTAATCCGTCTGGAGCTTTGTTTGTGTGAAAGCATGAGTGCGCGCCATGAACATCACCCCAACACCATTTTCAGGGAGTTTTCACATGAATCTCCTCAATAAAAAGTATTAAATAGAGCAATAAAAAGTCCTAAAATAAGAAATCAGATTTAGAATACTTCATTAATCCCTGCGGTGAATTTGGGTAAGAAGGAAAGAAAGTAATGATGTAAGATTTACTGGATATCAGCTATTGATACGTCTGATGGATGGATGGATAGATGGTTGGATGGATGAATGGAGGGATGGATTGATGAATGGATGGGTGGATGGATGAATGAATGGATGGAAAGGAAAGAAACAAAACGTGAACCTTCCAGTCTGGAGTTTTGAGCCACTGAAACCATGTCGCACTGAGCACAACCTCCCAATGGTCAAAACTGGATTAAACATAAAAAAATAAATAAAAATGCACTTGCATCGATAATCTTGACAGCGTAGAGCCATGTTAGCCCATATGGGGCCTGTGTTACTGAAAACATAGGCATAATTTGCCAAATTCAAGCCCATGTCCACTCAGTACCTACTTGGCACCCAGGTAGTCTGGGAAGTGTACTAAGTGTGCAACCACCAGTGCAGCCACCATGGAAACCACAGACAAACCCCCATAATGTCAGCCAGGATATAATAACCCTTATGGGGCCCACATGGACATGCAGGCTGGAGGTAGGTCACACTAAACACCTATTTTTTCCCCCCTGTATTTTCTGGATGTGTTCCAGTAATTACACCGTATGGTTATGAGAGCATTGCTCAAACAACAAATGCAATGGTTCCACAGTCCTGTATATATACACAAATCATAAAAACCTTTACAAC
This sequence comes from Solea solea, assembly GCF_958295425.1. NCBI lineage: Eukaryota > Metazoa > Chordata > Actinopteri > Pleuronectiformes > Soleidae > Solea > Solea solea. The sequence goes on from NC_081141.1 coordinate 27,454,606, forward strand.
CCACTCCTCATCTCTGGCAGCAGACATGCTTTAAGGCTAAATAAAAAGCATCACCTCCTATTTTTCCACCCATGAGTCTATATATTGTTGGTGTGAGGTGCATTGTTCGGGGCACATTCGGTTAACAACCCCATTAACTGGCTCACAAAGCAACCCCCCCGGGGGCAACGATAGCATCAATCCCGGCTTTAGAGGCCATTATGTTTGGGCCCGAGTTATGCACGCCGCGCTGGAACAGCGAGGCCAGGCGGTGGCTGGAAGGGCAGGAAGGTGTCACCACACGTTTGTCAAGCCCAACCCTTTGTCCACCCGGTGACCCCATTATGACCACACACACACACACACACAAGCTCCAACAAGCACCTGCTCAGCAGGAGAGGACTGTTTATCCCCGATAGTGAGACACACAACACACGCTCACAGCTATAAATAAATACACTAACTCCCAGCCACCTAACTAACAGCCACCACCCACTTAATTAAGGCGCTTCTATTCTGCTGCTTATGAATGCAAATGTGGAGCCAGCCAATCACACGGCAGGGACTCAATATGCATTTAAGTGTGCACTAGATATTCAGGTCAAGAGCGTCAAATTAGGGAAGAACGGTGATTTAAGTGACTTTGAACGTGGCGTAATTGTTGATCTTAAGAGTTCCCGAAACTGCCGATCGACTGGCATTTTAACGCACGACCATCTCACGGGTTATTTCATCCTTTTAATGCGGTTTTGATTTGCTACAGCAGGGCATGAAACACACACAAGGGAGACATTTGCCTAAAAATATCAACTTCACTTCTTCCTTGCACTAAATTCAAGCACTTTCAATGACCCGTGTCTATTTTAAAAAACTTGGGCACCGTGATAAGTGTATCGCTAAGTAAAGACACAGTGGAACCAGCAGACATACTGTACGTACGCAGGCAAACACACACACAGTTACAAATACACTCAGTCCAAATAACCAGATGGCCGAAAGACACACAAACAAAGCACAAATCGCACACATCTACCCAAATATACTCACTCCTGTTCATCCACACACACACACACAGGATAACATTCACACTCTTCACATGCTGCAGGAGAAAAAGAGGTCAGTGAATCCACTGAACTCTGGGATTCTGCGCACGGAAACATATTTGTTGTACAACTCAGACTGCCTAATAGCCAGATTCCTCTAAGGGAAACTTAACTGCCTCAATTAAAATCGCATAAAAGAGAATGTGCATGTCCTAACAGCATAAATATGTCCTGTCTTTACAACAAACAAGGATAAAGAGTTTCCCCCTCTGATAGCAGAGCAGGTGGACGCTGTTTCTCCTCTTTAACTCCCAGGTTGGAGGCAGCAATTGCGACGATGGGAGCGCCAGGAGCGCCGGAACTGATGAGTCACGGGGACAGTTTTACAGCCGGCGGCACCCGAGTCTGCTCGCCTTCTGAGATCGCCACGACAAACTGTGCGGGGAAGGAAGTGTCGTGGGTTTTTCTTCACAGCAGGAAATAGGACAGAAGTAACCGGAGGAGATAAAGCTGAGAAAAATACACCAACACTTCATTCACTAATCTCCTGAGGCTGACGGGGATCTGAGCTCGTGAAGATGGGATGTTTTTTAAAGAGTAGATTTAGCTCGTGTGTATAATGAAGAGCGTCCAGAATGACCTCACTGCATTGATTCAAAACACTCGTGCGATGGATGTGGATGTGGATTTAGTCCTTTGAAAACTCAAATTAGCTGTTAAAATGTTAAAGCCACGTTTATCAGCGTTTTATAGGAACGGCGGATGGATTAAAAAAAGATTGTAGTGTGAGAAAGCACAGATTATCTTCTTTACGATTCCCGTTGGTTCCACAGAGATTTTTTTTTTACAAACTTTACTCTTTCAGTTCCTTGTTTGACAATCGTTCTCAGCAAAGCCGCTCTAATTAGCTCACTGCACACAACACGCCTGGTGCTAAACAACTGTTTTTGAATAAATTACATGAAATGATGATGATTCCCAGATTAGATTCAAGCAAAAAGCCGACAGAAAGATGTGATAACAAATTGAATATCAGGCAGCTGGAATCTGATATCACATTCGGCTTTTTTTGGTTTAGCATACAACGCTAGGTAGCATCAGCTAGCTTCTGTGCAGTCAGTGTATTCATTTCTCCTGGTGAGTTTGCAAGAACGAGACAAATCTTCACATTTGTTTGACGTAGTGTTTGAAGAGGGAAAAAAAAGTGTGATGCTATGTGTTAGCGTGTTGCTACAGTTCAGTGTCAATCAAAGTGAGTTGTATTATAGTCGCTAAAGCCGTGTAACAGACTGTTTTGTGTTCATGTCTGGAGGTTGGAGTTTGTCTGTACGGTATAAATCGAGTCATCACTTTATTATTTATTTTTTTAAGACTTAAAAGGTAACAGTCACCATTATACTGTATAATAACTTTTGCATTTATGGTATTTTATATATTGTGTTTTAAATTAAAACATATTTTCTTAATCTGGATGTTCATTGATCCTGAGACTCCTTTGATTATATCTTCTTGTTTACATTGACCAAAAACACCAAATCTATGTTTAAAACACTATTTCTTCATGAGCATTATGGGAAATAACTCTGATACTTCCCGATTAAATTCCCTCTCGTACATTGTACGTAACGTTTTGTAACGCGTTCTCTCTCGCAGTAATAGCTGGGTCTGCTCTCGCCACTTTACCACAGCTCCATGAGAAACTGCTCACTTGACAGAAAATGAAGCGGCCCGGCGAGTTCTTCTCGTTGCACTGCGTCACCATAAGGACTGTGAGAAATGCGCGTCACGTTTAATCACGTACCGCTTCATTACTGTTGGTGTTCAGTCAGCGTGACCGGGTCTTTGACAGCAGATACCAGTAACTGGAGACTAAAACTGACAAATTCTCTCCATTCTCCCTCTGCAGATTTTCATTCTTGTGGTCATCGTGGGACACTTAAACTCCCCACTGAATGGCAGACTAATGAAATTCTCTGGCTGCAGCTCCTTATGGCAGGGCCGAGGCAGATTCCATTACAGGCTTTACGGACTGACACCCCAAACACTGCTGAGTCCAACCCTAATCCTATATTGGCTGAAGCCTTGGTAATATTTTTTCATATACTGGAGCTCCCCTCCGTATTTTTTTCTCTCCTCGTCCTCGTACGTCTCAGATACATATCAGCAGAGTTATTAAGTTGAAGCGGCGAAAGATTTAACAGCTTTATCAATTTATCCGAGCGCGGAGAGACGGATTTACTGTACTTGTGGAATAATGTGCCCAAAAAAAAAAAGAAAAGTCCACTGATGGAGTGACAGTTATCATAGATAATATTATAAACACGTCTGGCAACATAAAGGAAAACTTAAATTTGATTAATCCAGACTACTGGCTAAATATATGTGTGGGAGAATTTAATCTGAAACCAGAATATTCTGAGGCCTAAAATACAGGCAGATGATGACCATCCATAGCCCTCAATCTCAGTTTATTGTATTTATTTGACGAGGTGAACTTAACTTGGCAAAGTGAGAAGAGCTTAATTTAACCGCCGAGTATCAGTGTTTTTACTGAGGAATATACACATACGCAAATGTAAAAAGCAGTGAAATCACTATTTTTCTTTTTTAATCAGCACAAAAAAGTCATAAAAATAATTCACACACAGTAACAAAACAATTTCCTAGCCCTAACGTGGCCATTAAAGGAAACAGAGGAGAAGAAAGTGGCGTAACATTATTGTGCCATAACAGCAATGGTGCATAAAGCGTCTGTTAATAATCCTAACATATCACGCTCGGGCAGGGCCAAAAAAATTAAGCAAAAAGCAATGCTGTCGCCTTTGTAAACAAAAGGCTTTCGCTTCAAGGCTTTTTTTCTGCTTCCAGTGAAAGTGCACAGCTGTTTTCCCGCTGCGATCGGCCATATAACAGTTTGCGGAGCTAATGTGTCTCACACAAGCAAGCACACGATAGTGAGCAGGTTTGTAGCTGCGGCTTGTTTGACTCTCTCTCGCTCTCTGTGCCACGTTTTAATGATCAATAATGTCGGGTTCATGGATTTTAAAGGTGCAGTGTGTAACTTTTGTTGTTATTCTGCCTCCGTTTGGTTCTTGTGAACACAAACAACGTAATATTAGAAGGAGTACTATAGACCCATAGTTCTCAAACTGAAGCACGTGTACAACCCTTGGTACGCAAGGTACTTATTATTATCACCACCATGTTGTTACTTCAAGAGGTCAATATTTTCTCAGGTGGTACTTGGTCCAAAAAGTTTTAGAACCACTGTACTACATTAAAGCATTCAACAGACGCTTTAATCCAAATCGACGTCCAAAAGAGGAATAAGCGACATAGAATTAGTCTTGGAAAGAACTCCACTAGATAGGAACAGTGGACTGATACTGAGGGTGAAAGTGCCGAGGTGGATCCAAGTACAGAATGAGAGGGTGTAGGGTAAGTGCTAGGACAGAAGATGCTCTTGGAAGAGCTTTCTGAAGATAGACAGGGACGCCCCTGTTCTGGTAGCGCTCGGTAGGTCATTCCACCAGCGTGGAGCGACACATGAAGAGAGTCTGGATTGTCTTGTGAAGGGTGTTGGCACCGCCAGACGACAATCCTTTGATGAACGGAGTAGTCGAGGGGTAACATGAGCCTTTAGGAGAGCATTTAACTAGGTGGGAGCAGACCCGTGAAGCACTTTGACACTAGACAACACAACTCATGTCTGTTTTCATCTTTAAAATTAAGACAGTGGTCGAAGAAAGGCTAATGGGAACATTACATTGCCCATTGCTAATGCTAACATTATGCTAACTCCCAGTGACAACAATGCTCTAGCTGGTAGATTCCAGAGTTTAATGTCTGTCACAAAGCCAGATTGTGCCCATTTGTTTCCCTCCAAACTCTCTGGAGTTGTTGAAAATAGTGCAGGTCGAGTATAATGTTCTCTCCGGCTGTTTCCATACTTGTAAATAGCACGCCGGGGAATTATTAGCATCAGATATATTCAGTCTGTTAAGTTTTGTGATATATCAGTGCACAGTAAACTCTGACAGGTTGAATCCAGCACTGGTCCCGTTCATTTTTGCCACAAAATCTTGGGAATCTAAAGAAAATCTGTGTCCTAATAACCTAATAATCTACTTCAGGGATTGACTTTGTGCCAACATGAGCTTGGTTTGATGTGGTTTTGAGTAAAATAGATGCACATATTCATTCACTTATTTATCACTTCACTTTCCATCAAGCACATCAGTAAAAATACAGCATTTTACCACGTTTATGTTCTAATCTGGATTATAAATGACAGGATCTGCGTCACCCGCAGGTCTACTTTGTGTTTAGTGCTAATTAAAAATGCAAACACACCACGGAGCAAAGTCTGGCTGTGGACTTTTATCTTCTTTGACTCTTCAATGTCCAGCTGAGTGCATATTAATACTTTAATAGCCACAGTGAATCATGGCGTGAAAAACACATAGCCGGTGATAAATCATTTTTATCATTTATCACACTCAGGGGGCCACGTCTTAACACCTGACACAAAAAGAAGCTCCAAGTTTGAAGCGAGTCTGTCTCTAGTTTCAGACTGACGTGGTTGTGAATTCCCTGTTCACTTCCCACCTTGTTTATGGAGCAAACACACATCCGACTTCCCCCGAGTAAAGGGACTTTTATGGTTTTTAAATGTGGCATGTTGTTTGGCTTATGCTAATTTTAAGGCAGTGTAAAGTGATTTGTACTTGTGACCAACAAAAGCCTGCTCTGTTTTCAGCGCTGCAGTATTTCACTGTTGTTTTATGGGCAGGTTATCAGGATTGTAATAAACAAGAACATAGGTGGGTGTGCAACATGCCCACACTTTGATTTTTACACACACACACACAAGATGGTTGACTGGTTTCCACTGACTACATGATGAAGCTATCAAAATCCCCAGCATTGGAATTGTTCCCGCATTACAATTCAATAAAGTTTGTTCCCAAACACAACGTGTATATATATACTGTATGTATGTATATGTATACTGTATATCATCTTTTTTATAGGGACAACACTATGGCACTGTGGAGACTCAACCATTTGTTAATTTAATCATAAAATCAACTTGTTTATTCCACAAAAGACTCCAAAAACAGTGCTGTGATTAATTAAAGAGTGTTCAGTTCAAACCCTTTGAGTCATGCGCTTTTTACACAGTGACCTTGTTTTCCCACCAATAAAACTCACAGCAGTGGATTCGAAAACTTCCTCAAAGTCACAGAATGATCCTTAGAATGAGGTCACGTCATCAGACCTCACTGTGGGACTGTCCCAATGTCCAGGACATGTCAAACTCTACGGTGGACCAAGTCCTTTACACTAGATATGTACAGTTATGCTGCTTTAAAAAAAGAGGCAAGCAACAGCTAAATATTAATTTAAATGTAAATTTGTGAACGCAAATGGTCAGAAATAGCAAAAGAACACAACAAAAACAAGCTAGCCATTGTTAGCCACTGTTAGCAGGTGATAATGACGATCTACGTGGTATTTCGTACAAACAAACAGTGACATAGCAACATGTCCACGGTTAAAAATGAAACGGTACGTGTACGACTGACTCTACATGAAACAAATAAGAGAGAAGTACAATTAACAGTAAAAGTAGTACAAAAAGTAGTCGAAAAAGTAGCAGCCATCTTGGAATCTTATGTTGGGGTTTACGAGGTCAATCTGACATAAGGTGGCGTTCCAGTTTTGACGTCAACTGTTAACATGCCATAAATACTCAGAATAAAGCTAACTAAAGCTGCAATGGTTATGTTTGTGTATGTCAGTGTTTGCTAGTTAGCATAAACAACAGCAAATATATGAAATGAATATAAACAGTTTGCACTTAGCTTTGCTTTAATGTCCACCTGACTTTTCTACCAAGTTGATGTTTTAAAAACAGCTTGTCATCTATCTATAAACTAATCAATGATGTAGTGATGCATGCTTGTTAGCCTCTTCAAAGAAGGGGGATGCAAGGGAGGAGTCTCAAGGATCGTTGACTTTGAGAAGCTAGATCAACCAACATTCCAGCTGCCATTCCTACAATAATACAGGTTATAACTGGTAGTAAATCCAAGGCTTTTGAGGAAGTCTGCATGTTTCTTAGCCCAGCATTTACTGTGACGTATCATGTATCATATACACCCTGCTAAAGCTAAGGAAGTCTAATGGTAAAGTGCAATTAATCCCTCTGAGAAGGTTGTCTCTCAAGGTTTTCTCTCAAAGCTTCAGTCCATAACATCTAATGATGATTATTGTTGTTGTTGATGTCATTATTCTGCTTCAGCATTATTTCTATGCCGCAGGTAAAACAGGTTATGTCAAGCAAAACTATCAGACCTGACTGAGGGAGTGTTCCTGTGTATACAGCGGCAGTGCAGGGCCGGCTGGTTTGAGCAGTAGAATTAACGCCTGAAACTTTTTGAGAATGTTTTTTGTGAGTTTTTTAGTCAGACTCCAACCAGTCGTCTGGCTTTACTAGCGCGGTGTCACACAAAACAAATCACTTCCTGTGTGCAGTGCAGGAATGTCACTGGGCTACACAAAAATCTAGATATATGTTTGTATTTATTAGCACTTACACCCTGCGGTGTTAATATTCATGATTATTTTTGTGGTGCTGTTGAAGTGCCTTGTGTTTCCGTTATTCAACAATATAAAATACCAGGTGGTGTTGGAGTCGGGGGAGTGGCTGAAAAAACACCGAACATCATAATAAACACAACAACAGTGTAATGTAATACTTTGCACGCCACAATTCAACAGCGGCGCAGAATTCAGCCTCCAAAGATGACCATAAAATTGATCAACGCCGCTCCGAAACACAGGAGCTGAACATTATAAACTTCGGGAAGACGGGATTCACTGCAGGGCCGTCATATTGCACCACATTAGTTTTAGCTAGGTGTTTGTAATAAACTGGCAGTGTGTGCTTTGCAGATATTTTATAATCTTCAGTGGCACACTCAAACTGCTGCACCGAGCATTGAAATTGAGACCAGCAGCGCCGAGGCTTTGTCCTGATTTATTGGACAATGCATTTTCTCCCACAATTCACACAGGGCCTGGAGATAAAACCTCCTGTGGACATTTTATCTAATTTCGCCACCGCCTGTCAGCTTTTGTAATTCAATACGTCTTAGTTAGCATGAAAATAGGTGGGAATAATCTTTTTTAATACACAATAACACGTTTAATGGATAATTCGTCTGGATATTCTCATATTTGCAACGGCGCGGCATTGGGTATAGCTGTGTGCGTGTGTGCGTGGCCCTTGGGAATGAAGGAAATGATCATTATTATTTCTGTCCCCTGAGATAAATCCGAGATAAAGTCTGCATTGTCACGGTGATGTGATATTTGTCAGTGACCTGGTGAGAACTTCATCGCAGATGAAACGATGTCTTTCTCTCTTGTGCTTCACCCAAAGCTGTCGTCTACAGTGAGGTGCGTGAACCGGGGCCGGCGAGAACAAATCAGAAAAAATAACACCCACCCATCCGCCCGCCCGCCACCCTCTCACGCCGTTATATATCATCAGTCTGTGATACCATTGAGTGCATTCCAGCGGCGGTTTGTGATAAAGTGTCTTTGGCATCTCCATTTCCCCCTCCGCCCGCCTCATCTACGTCTACTTCACTGCTACATTTCCCAGAATGCCTTTCAGCGGCTGGGGTGTGAGTCTGAAGGGTTTGTGAGCAAATAAATTGTTGTTCTATGTTGTTTTCTTTTTTTCATGAGCCGGCTGCTCTGTAAACACAGGAGCGTGTGTGTGTGTGTGTGTGTCTACTACCTGGCTCTTGCTCAAAATGCCAATTGCCCTGTAGCTGCAATGCATTGTGGTCCACCGGTGGGAGAAGACTCTTTTTCTTCTATGATGCTTTTATTTTTTTTTACCTTCATCAGTGCTGAGATTTTATCAATATTTCTGACGCTGGAGGACAAAGTATGAGTTGCATCCAGACGCTCTACGACACATCTTCTACTTCTACTTTCATTTAAAATCCAAGTCATTTCAGCCATAATTGTTGGTGAAGAGAAATAGCCGCTCCTCCACTTTCCTCTTCCAGTGGAAAACCGATGGGCTTCCGGGAATAGCATCTAGTGCAAATTGCACAAAAATTATCCTGCGGGGAATTACATGTGATAGATGTGAGGTGACATATTATGTGTGAACACACAGTAATGCTGAGGACGGCATTTTCGTAACAAACAAGTTCCCACACCCACACCATCGCACGTTTTTTTTTTCCAAATATGAAGTCTGAAAGGATTTATAATGACCTGGAATTCATTCAAATATATCTGAAGCTGCATTTTGAGGAACGGAATTAGACTTTGAACGTGAAATGTGCATCCTGTGTTCTTTTGAATTAAAGAGTTACAGAAAAGTAAGCTTTCCCTTTCAAAATGCATATAAAAGGTTTATGAAACAAGCAACTCTGTGTGATTCAACATTTATGGGTCCTATCTTCAATTTCTACCAAGAAACTGATGTAAATGTGACACACTGGCCCTTTAAGAACATCTACACATGCTGCTTCAACACTTGTTGGTGGCTGTGCCTGATGCTATGGAGGCAGCTTTTGCCAGAGTTGCTGTTTTCCAAAGGGGTTCCCAAAGGGCATTAGATTGCGTTTTCTGTAATCAGATCGCACTTTATCACATGCATTTACACCTGGTATTAACATCCATCTCTGGTGTCCACATCAAGATGTAAATTGCTATCCGAGCACGGTCATCCATGCTGCCATATCAGCATGTGAAGTTGCGCTATTGTATGGACTCTTCTGCTTATCGACATGGCAAAAAAGCAGTGGTTTCAACTGAAGCCTCACACAGGAACGAGTTTAGGAGACTACACAAGGGGTTGGCTCTTTATCCACAAGGAAGTGACGTTTTGGGATCTGAAAAATGGTATTTTTTGGAAAAACTGGTCCCAGAGTCAAAAAACATCTCAAAACGCCACCCTTGCATTTTCATCTACACAACTTTGGGGAAAACCATGAGGCCATAGCCACAACCATGCCAGCTTTATGTGCATGCTCAACATCTTCTTTTCCATTTAGTTGCATTCCTGTGGCAGCGTTGCAGCTCCACATACAGGCCTGGCATATAACCTGCAGCATTTAGAGACTATGTTTATGGAAAATATTAAGCTGCCGCAAAGGAAAAAGCACAATTAATTGTGGAGACAATCCAGACAATGGAATTATGATGGATTGATCAACTGATGGACTGACTGATTATTTTCTTGTCCTTTTCCACAAAAGTGCTCAACCTTCATTGGATAAGAGGACATCAAGGAATTTGATTTACAACATTCTTTCCTCGGTACAGACTGATGAAGTGCTTCTTTAACATTTCAAGGCAGGACTTGCTCATGGAGGTATGCACTTTTGGAGCCTCTTTCTAGTTCCCTGTGTGACTGATAAAATGTTTGTGCACCTTGTGAGGCTGAGAGTCAGCGAGAGTTTCACACCAAACTTGAAGGTTACAATAACACAAGCAGAATTCCTAAAGTGCTATGTCCTGTTCATTCCTCAGAACACTCCAGAGCGACATTCAGGTGAACTTGCTCAAATTCAATCTGCAAAGAGCTGCATACGCTGTTTTTATATAGATCCATAAACAATGTGATCAATATTCATGCACACAGTATGCAGTGTTGCCCGTCCTCATGTGTTATACAGTGCACAGTGCAGACACACACACACACACACACCCCCAGTCGTCTCCCCTGCATCTGCTGCAGGCGAGCTCAAGGACATTGCCGGATTTATCAGCGCAGAGCAATTCATCAGGATAGTTGGTAAATAAAAGATGCTATCGCATGCTCCTGCTGGCATTGAGGGCTCTTGTCCTAATCAATAACATTACAATTCTTCACTGATCTCCTTCCCTGATTAGCCAGACTAATCCAATACACAATGTAGCTGTCAATTAGTGAGGCAGGACAAATCCCTCCCGTTAGGATCGCCCTTATCTGCCATTTCACTCTGATTTAAAACTGCAATGCAAAACTTTTTTTTTTTCAGGGAACACCAAAACAGTTACATTCAAACCGCAATAGCGATTAAGTCTAATACTCTCTCTGTTGGTGTAGCAGTGTTTAGATCTGCACACAGGAAGTGATTTGTGTTATGTCAGGTCACAGCAACGCTGCGCTAGCAAAGCAAGTCTTTCATGTCTGCAGTTTCATGTCACCGCCCGCCCTTGAGCTGCCACTTGCTCCACACAAACGTTCCCTCAAATCTCATTCTCAGTGGTCCAAATTTTGGGGGTTTTGACCAGAGTTCCAGAGAGCAAGGAATCCCAGATCACCCTCTCCCCAACCATTCTGCCAGCTCCTCTGGGGGGATCCTAAGGCGTTCCCAGGCCAACCTAGAGATATAATCTCTCCAGAGGGACCTGGGTTGGCCCTGAGGCTTCCTCCCAAAAGGACATGCCCTAAACACCTCCCCAGGGAGGCTTCCAGGAGGCGTCCCAGCCAGATGCTCGAACCACCTCAGCTAGGAGGAGCAGTTGTTCTACTCTGACCCCCTCCTGGATGTCCAAGCTCCTCAGACTATCACTAAGGCTGAGCCCGGCTACCCTGCGGAGGAAACTAATTTGCAATCACGTTCTTTTGGTCATTACCCAAAGCTCATGACACAGGTGAGGTCTTCCAGTTTAGCTCCTTTTTCAACACAACAGACCGGTTGAGCTCCGATCTCCCCACTCCATCCCCCCCCCCCCACTTTTTGACCAGAGTGAATGTGTTTAATTAGTATTCATTACCATGTCAAACGGCTCTGAAGTGAACCCATGGCTTTTATCCGCTTTGACTCCATTCAGTATGTGAGGGAATTCAGGTAAACTCCTGCAAATTCCTCCATGATTTTCTACACAATGCTATGACATGCACACATTTTCCGGCTGTTCCTGCCTTGGTCACACATGCTCAGACATTTGGAAGATCAGGGGCGTAAATTAAAAGGGCACAGCAACACATGAATGAGTAGGGCACTTTGTCATGTTTTTATCACTCAATAGGGTCATTTAGTGTGCGTCTCGAGATTCAACAGGACACTTTTTGTCCATTAGGCCACCAGGGGGACACTGGTTGGAGTTAAATATGTTTTTATTTAATCAACTGCATAAAATGCACGATTGATTGAATGATGTCACAGTTCATGTGCAGGTAACGGCACAACAAAGAAATCACCCTAAACTACACACTGCAGCTTTAAGGCTGCGAGGACATTCTTAGACTCCTCTAATTGCTGATCCCACACGGGCCAGCAGATAGCAAGGAGATTTAACTTAGCATGGCAGCTAAAGTAGCGGGAGGTTAGCGAGTCTGTGCACAGGGACACAGTGAGTTAAGATAAAATGGCTTGTAATTTTTCATCTCCCTTAAATGAGACATGGGAGACAGTGGAGTGGCTAAGTGAGAAAGAGGAGCATAAGGGGCAGGTTCATGCTGTCACTCAGTCGGTAAAAAAACCCAAAAAAAAGTGACGGCAGCAGGCACTTAAGCGACACGGGAACGCTGATGAACAAGCCGAGCCTAATTTGAGTTAATGAATATGAAATATGCATCAAATGTCCCTTTTCAAGATGATCTGCAGCGAGCGCGGATGATGGAGGAGGAGGAAATGGAGCTGCATTAACTAGTCCATGTTTAGCTTCGGCACACTGATTATGCCGCGGACGCGTTTCTCAAATTGTCAAGTTACACACATTAGAGCGCGGGATTACACGGTTCACACACTCTCGGAAGGTAGCGGTTAAGTTTTTGAAGAAGAGAAAAAAAAGGAAAAAAAAAACCTGATATCATCAGAATAATTTAAAAGAAAAATGTCACAGACACATAAAAAATACATGAAGGCGTTGAATTATTCAGCTCGCGACATAAGGGTCACCTGAGGACTTTGACCTCCTCTGACCTTAGATCCTCAATCATGCCCTGTAGTCTGTATTCATTTTCATGCACACTAATAATCCAATAATGGCGATATTGAAGCTGCGTCATCCAACAATGGGTCATTTTCATGGCAAACATTTAACCGTCATGGCACAAAAAGCACATTAACTCTGGCTCAGTCCCATTAAAGAGTAGCAGTGAAAACTGACAGGAAGGTCAGCATGAAGAATACCACGGCCTTATTGGAACTGGTAAATCTAAATCTGTAAGTCTGTTTACACACCGCAAAAACAGACGTATTCTTGAGCTGAATACGTTGAAAAGTCAGCTAAATGTTGCACACGAGGGATCATTGGTAATGCAATTGGTCATTTAGTGGAAGGGCAGAAAATAAGCAGTGAATTATCATGTATACTTCACATTTCTGTGCTTTGAAAGCTGTTGTTTAATACACAAAAAAGACAACAGACAATGCAAAGCTGCCTTTTAACTACTGTATGTTAAAGCTAAAAGAATATTCAGTTCATGAACCTGGAATCCCACTTGCTTGCATCTTTAGTACAATATGTGTTTATGTTTGGCCTGCTGCCCACTATCAAGTTTCAATTTTGGCCCTCCAAGGAAAAACACCAAACTAGCATGCCAAAATATTCAAAAGTCTGTTTTGCGAGAGCAGCTACACGATATGGACAAAGGTATTTGGATGCCTGACCATTACACACACAGCTTTAACACTTCTTTCCTCAAGATTTCAAAATGTTTCTAAGGGAATTTGTAGAGCATTTATGAGGTCAGGCGCTGATGTTGGACGTCTGTTCCTGTTCATCCCAAAGGTTCTCGATGGGGTTGGGGTCAGGGCTCTGTAGCGGGTCAGTCAAGTCCTTGCTTTGTGCACTGGGACACAGTCAAGGCCTTCCTCGAAACTGTTGCCACAAAGTTGGAAACATAGCATTGTCCAAAATGTCTTGAAGTGTTAAGATTGTCCTAAAGCCTGATTAAAACACCTGAATTCAATACTTAACAGGTGTGGACAAATACCTTTGTCCATACAGTAGAGCTGCAACTAACGACGATTATTTTCTCGATTAATTGTTTGGTCCATAAAATGTCATAAATTCTTAAAAAATGCTGATCGGTGTTCGTCAAACCTGGAAATGACGATGATCTCAAATGTCTTGTTTTGTCCACAAACCAAAATGATTCACTTTTAATGATTTCTTTGTTACCCAGAGCAAAGAAATTAAGAAAATATTCACATTTAAGAAGCTTAAAAGATAGGAAGTCTTGTTTTAATCATGAAAAAAGCTTCAAACCGATTATCGAAATAGTTGTCAATTAATTGTTTCAGCTCTACCATACATTTTGTGGCCGTGGTGCTGGTGGTTCATCTGCAATTTGACGATCTCGCTCTTGTCCGTCAAATCGACCGACTATCTTCGCTCCTTGGAGTTGACGTCGCACGTGAACTTTTCCTCGCACTTTTTTCCACCACATGAAGAGCAGTAAACAATTGGAGCGCCAAATTTAATTCTGCCATTATCAAGCTCACAACAATTTCACAGCACAGCAATCACACCATAATGAACTTCCAGAAGCAATTAAAGCCTGTTTCCTGTGGAGGAACCTTCATGAATACCAGACCTCTCATTCTCTCTCTCTCTCTCTGTCTCTCGGAGCCTGTAATCACAGAGTATTCCAGCCGAGGAGTCACACAGGCTTTGTTGTTTGCCAGAAACTCCTGGAGGAAGCCTCTGTCAGGTCGACTCTAATCAACATGCTTCCACCTGATGAAAGCTAATGGGACTTAATTGGAATGGCACGCTGCCGCTCCCCTCAAACTTCAAATCATAACCCACACCTGGAACTGATATCAGCATTAGCCGAACATGTGTAAGCTGGAGACCTTGTTGAAAGAGCATTCACACATTATTTTAATGTTTCCAGCTACTTAGCAACTCTCCTCAGTGATTAACCGCGTCAGCGACCACACGGTGGATCTCTCTGTCTCACGCAGACTCATACTTTACGAACACAAAAGCGGGAAATGGGGGCGTAAGGTCGGGGATTTTGAAAGTGCAACACATGCTGATGAATGATCATGAAAATCAGTGCAACAGCGTTTAGAACAAAATGAGATTTACTGAGGCATTTAAAAAGAAAAAAGCCATTACATTTTTTTAATATGAGCTAATATCAGGCCAACGAAGCATGCGCTCTACTGAGACGGATAAAGAGAGTGATGGTCAGGCTGAAGCGTGAACCGTTAGCGAGTTGACGTGAACATTTGTGCCAAATTAAAACAGATTTTCTGCAGATCACAGATAGAGATGGAGGGAATTGATACAAATCAATTCTAAAAACATTTAGAATTTAACATTGTGTTTGGGAAGATAAAATTAATACTTGTGTCAGAGAGTAGCAGCCAAACTTAACCGCACTATTTGCTCAGCAACAAAAGACAAAAGCACAGAAAATGCCACCATGGTATAGAAAAAGGTATTTACTATTATATAATAAAACTATTTTTTTTGATAGTTCTTCCTTTGGTTCTTGTAAAAGTTCATGGTGTTTGTCAAAAATCACCAAAAAAAAGGTTATTTCTGAGATAACAGTGACCTTGAAATGTATAATTTCATGACAAATTTAAAAAGATTCCATGAACACATTATTGAGACGTGACGGATGGACAATGAGTATGAATTGACACAGCTGTCAGCAGGATGGTACAAAAATAAAAACAGGGGGTCATAACTGAGGAGTTTAGTTTCTGGTAGTTTCTTATCAAACACATCCTGTCACTTTGTTGAATTCCACAAAAAGAGCTTCAGTATCTTCAGGCTGGTGCCTGGGGTAACCAATAGGACAGCCAGATGATTGACTCATCCCAAAGTTTAAAGTCTTACCGGTGTTGAGGTCCTTGTACTCCTGGGAGAAGTGCTCGTTCTGGTGCACCCATTCCCCATTGCACTTGAAGAAGATCTGTAAGGCAGGCGTGGCTCGACAGCGCAGCTTGATGGGGTTGCTCTTGACGATGTAGGCATCCTCCGGCTCCTGGATGAAGTGCGGCAGCGTTCCCTGCACTGAAGGAAGGGCCTCAGGCTGAGCAACACCCGCAGCACCTGCAACATCAAACACCTCAGTTACGTCATCTGCCCATATGACATTTAAAGTCTTAGAGATTGTAGTCAGACTATAATTTTGCCTTGATTCATTGACACGTCTTGTTTTCAACAAGTGGAATGGTCCGTTTCTGTCCATTTTCCGGTACCTTCCATTGGGGTACCGGTACGGGAAGAGCTAAACCCACAAAAGTCAGCTGATTGGGTGACAGAAAGCATCACTCCCTTGTGACTGGTCTTTCTTCAACACCTGCAGTGTATTCTCATACAAAGCTCGACATCTCGTATCGCTAAAAGCTTGGATTCTACCACCTTACATAAGGCAATCAAGAAGACGGGTGCAATTCCAGCAAAACTCTCCTACTTTTAGTCCAACAATGAGGAGGAAATGTCGTTTGTTGAGTCTGAAATCGTGTGAGAATTGTTTGGTGTTTACAGCCGACATAAAGACAATTACTGAAACAAACAACGGGAAGACTGAGCGAAAACAAAGGGCAATAAAGTCCGCTGCAGTTGGACACGCAAGTCGGTGACAAACATTTGTTTTTACTAACAACAGCACAAACAGCAGCTGCTTGCAAATGTAAAAATGAATGCTCAGTGGACGACGAGACTTTTTTGAATTCCCATTTATCAGAAGCTAACACTCTGTAGAACGGCAACATATACACAAAGTACAATTCGTTCCCCATTCAAGCGAAACCATTCTCCTCACAGCAATTTGTGGATGAATGAAATCACAGCGGACCAAGTAGAGAGGAATTATAAGAGGACTGATTACCTAAATTGTAGCTGTGGAGTCTGAATGCATCTTATCTCAGCCACAAGGCTTCAAATTTGGTACACACACACAAACCCACACACATACACAAAACAACAAAAACAGTCTTTGTGCTTGGCCAGTGTGCCACCATCTCACACAATTCACAGCAGGTTAACCCTGTGTGGCAAGAACCAAGGCCGGTTCTCACTCACTGTTCATCAGATTGTTATTATTATTTGAATTTGTCAACATATCCAATCAGAATCTGATCTTCTTGACCAACCGTTCACATTATCTTTTGCAAGTGATAAGATCCGATTCACCTGGATTTGGACGACAGGAATCTGTGCCTGTTTCTGTCCCGGGGAAGTCACTTTTAAAGTCCTTTGTGAGACGTTTAGATTTAAAAAAAGATCTGGTAAAATACGATCAGAATCACATCTCCACAAACCACCTCCGTATGTGGTGTCAATCAGCTTTGGAATAAGTTTTTTTGCGGTTCAGACTGCCAAAACAATCAACATCTGGATATGCTTAAAAATCTTATTTGCTGCCGTCTAAACAAGGTCTTAGATACCCATGTGATCTGGTTTTAACCTGAAAAATAGTGGTTCAGTTACACTATGGTCCCCATACATACATATTAGCTGCTTTAAGGGTATGAATCCCTCAGTTTGTGTGTAATGTAACACAATGCTGCCCCCTTGTTGGTGTAAGCTGTCAGTAAAAAGTCACCGATCACTCTTTGTCAAACTCAAGGTTGTGCTGTGTTAAAATGAAGTGCCAGCTACAAGAGTTAGCGTGTCTAGCATTGGTGAAATACATACTTCAGGCTAGCTACCGAGGCAGATAACATGGCTAATAAACAAGCTAACATTAGCTAGCTTCATTTCATGAGTATTTTCAATTTTTTGAAAAATTGGTGAAAATTTGTTACACATTTTGAACTTCAAATAGAATAGAACAGAATATACACTCAAAAACAGAAGCACTATTGTGTACCTGAAATGGGGCAAATGTGAAAATTAACCAGTTTAAGTACAATTCAGCATCCTAAAAGATACATATATCGATAAAATACTATTGGTACACAACTGTACACACTGATTGGGTATGATTCTGTTTATTATTTGTGCTAAACAGAGACAAAAATGAACAATAATTGTCTAATTTGACCGTTTACTTGCATGAAGAAAAAGCAAATGAATAGGGTTCAATTGCAAACACACACATACAATGTACAGTAGTGATGTACATAACATTTTCCTTGAAAAGGGTACCAATTCATTCCTTCTGTTTGATTTAATTCACTTTAATTCACTCTCTGATGGCCATAAAAGGTATTTCTGGCATCTCCGAGTGCAGTATCGTCCCCGTGAGGAAACATTCTCAAAAAATGTGATCCTACAGGTGCAGAAATGTTCACGTCTTTTGCCCTATTTTTCAGTGTGTGGAGTAGATTTTGTGTGCTTGCGAGTGCTTCTCCCAGAGGTGCTTCAAAAACACGTTTACATACAACACCATCACTGTGCGTCACTATTAAAATAGCAGAATCAATACGAAAGCATCGTTAGATTTCATTCTTTAATGCTGCCGTACCATGAAGGGCATCATACGATCAGAATCTCACAGTCGCTGGTCTAAAGCAGTCAGAGAAAGAAGGACTTTTTTCTCTCCCCCCTCCTAGTTTGAAGGTACAGTTCCCAGCTCGGCATGGCGTCGTGTACTTGTCTCCTCTGAGTAAAGCACATGCAGAGCTCTGCAGGGTTTGAGGAAATAAGGAACAGGATGTTTGTGATCCAGCTTCTCCGAATGACGCCTCGGTCCCATCAAGGCGTCTCCAGCTAAGCTATTCAGTGCCGTAAAAGCCCCATGAAAGCTATTACACCCCACCATCAAATCCAATCCTGTCGCACCCCCCCCCACCCCTGAAATCGAATCAGCCGCCTCGCCACCTCTCTCAATCAATGTTGTCCTTGTTAAATGGGTAAATGAATGGGTGCAGGTGTAAAGAGGAGCGGATAAAACAAACAGGCAGGGCAGTGGATGGATGGACAATAATGGGCGGACATTACTCACCGCCGGACACGCAAATGTCCTTTATTTTAAAAATACGGCCACTTCCTTCAGCTCCTAAAAGCAGCCATTACACTTCAGCTTCCTTTGTGCTCAATACTGGGTGGAAAAATGGGGAATTTGAAGGGCTGCTGCCACTGTTCTCTGATGACAATGCTGCATAAAGTGCTATGATAATTGACATTATGCATCAACATTATGCAGATTTTCCTTTGTGTCGGTGCTGCGGCGGTGAAATGGAATGCAAATATGAAATATTGAAATGTAGCTGTGTTACAAAACACATTTGAATATGAACAGATAATGTTTTTTTGTTTTCCATTTCCTGTATGAATAACCTTGATACATAAATTATCACGTACTGTATTATTACAGTCGATTAAGATCATAGGGGTTGTTTAGAGGCGAGAATACGCACAAATTTCCCCCAACAGCAACATAGTTATTAGTTATAACCTCAGTTTTTACCTGTCACATCATTAAAGAGATACACAACATGGGAATTATTAATACATCTAAAGTGAGCTAAGAAGAAATGAGCAGTTTTCATCACCTCCTCTGTTGCCTCCGAGACAATATTTGCCACAAATACTGCGATAAATAAAAACACACTCTCGTGAAATTAGCGTTCATATCACAGTTTAGGAAATTACGTCACTACAAAATGTGTTTTTCTCTCATGAAAGGGTGAACTTTAGCTCAGTCAGTTACAACAGAGCAAAACGCGTTACCTAACTTTAAAAAGGAGGAGGAGCCAAAGTTAGGGACCGTCTCAAAAGTGCAACAAGGCCAATCAAATGTTCACACTTGTGTCAGCTCTCGAACAAACTCTCTGTATTTCACCACTATCAACACTTCCTCAGTAAGTTTTCTTAATGACGATGCCAAACGTCACATGATTAAATATGGAAGTTTGACCGTGAGCAAGAGTTGCACAGACCAATTAACAGATTCCGTACGATTGAGGTAGAACATTCAGAGCAATTCTATACCACAAAGGTGAAAACATGACTTTGTCGCAGTATTGCACATCCCTGCACATGCCTGGAGTTTCACAAGATCAGCTTGATGTTTATCAAGAATCGTGTTTGTGCTGCTAAAAAAAGAACACAACAATAATGTTGTGTAGGTGTTTTAATTATAAGCTGAAAATTGCATCGCGGTTGAAATATTGGTTTTAATTGATCGTGCAGCGGCGTTTGTGCTCATGTTTTACTCATTTCTCTCCACTGTAGGTTTGTGTGATGTTGATAGATTGTATTGGTGGTGCAGAATAGTGTGTGACATGTGATACAAATAACACTCAACAGTGGCAATTTACTCATAACCACCAGAATGACAGATGGAAAATAGCTGTCGAGCAGATGGAGATTGGATTATTTGATGCGGCTATATGCTGCTGGATTAGAGGGAATAAACTGGATGATGCGTTCGGGGGACAGTAAACAAAATCAATTTATTTATCTTGGGCTGAGCAGAGGAACTCGGCCCAGCGCACACATCTGAGGCGAAAAAAAATCGACTTTTGTCACATTCTCAATTTCTTCCCCCCACCCACGTTGCCTTTTTAATACATTTACAGGCAATTATGTATGGGAGTCATGCGTGGCATTTTAACAAACAAAGCAACAAACAAAGACACAAACAACAAAGGCTGAACAACAAAGTGCTGGGAGGAAATCAATGTGCTGGAGAATTCCCGTTGTTTGAACATCACAGGTGGCGGCGCAATTTGAGCCGAGCGTTCGCTCTCACGGCGCCTGCGTTTTTTCTTTGTCCATATATACGTTCATCGCCACATGAGGAGGGGAGGCCATTACGCAAACACACACACACACACACACACACACACAATGAGGTTGCCTTCATCTCAGCCGTTTGATGGAGAAATTATACATCCCTCTGCCAGTTCTTTATTTTCCTCTGTTTTCTTGATCTGATCTTGAAGCAAATTGGCTTTTTAAAGATTGTTGTACTTTGTCGAAACCTGGTGTGACGCATGTCACATGGAGACACAGTTCCACGTCTATACCACACATGAAGGACATGCTTCCCACCAAATGATGCGCTATACGTTTAATCTACTGAGTGCTCACTTCACAAGAGGCTTATATTGAGATCTGACTGTACAATCCACTTTTCATACACATAAAAGTGCCTACATTTATGTTTGTATTTGTTTTTTTTAGTAACCCTTATATGGACATCCTGGGTGTGTGTGTGTTTATAGGTCACATATTTAGGCTTTAAAACATGTGTTCTTAGGTGCTGAGTCACAGTTATGATTCATTTTATATCAAATCTTTAGTAGTGATATAAAGTAGCAACAATTGTGAAGTAGTCACAAAATGTTGCCTTTTTTTTCTTCAATTTTTGTTCATAAAAACGAGCCATGCGACAAAATTTCAAAAATTCAATCCGATTTTAAAAATTTTGAGCACTTTTTGCTCAGGTGTGTTTATATAGTTGGTAAAAATTTCATTTTTTATCTAGGTTGTGCTTAAAAAAGAGTACAAGACAAGGTATACTGCACATGTTTTATCATCTCTGCATATACTGTATGTAATACAGCCCAAATCAATACAAAAAGCTGCCTAAATGCTCTGAGTTCAAAAGGTTAATCTTTTTTTTTTTTAATTCTGTGGAATATTGTCACAATTGCACAAAACCGTTGCTTTTTCCCAAAAAGTTGGGACTATTTTACATTTCACGGCAGTTTCACGCAGCCGCTACTATCGTGACTCCTCCCACGTTAAGGAGGAACTATGAAGTCATGGAAAGCGACGCGACTGATACATGGACATGATTCTGATCACTGAGTGTGTGTGTGTGACGTTCACCGAGAAGCTTCCACAAGAAGAAACGTTCGTCCCCGACATCAGAGCAGCAGAGAATTGTCGAATCAAGGACTCGGTGCGTGTCGTTTCCTCGTCCATAAAGTTATCTCCATGCTTTTCACGGTGTCCATTCTCAAGTCTGATCAGCTGTTTCTAATGAGTTAGACTATTCTTAAACTCCACAATGAAATCTTTTCATTTAAACCCTCAAAAGGGGCTTCAGATTCATATGTTAATATCAACTTTTTTTTTTTTTTACAGCCTATATTAGACCATCAGGCTTTGGAGGATTTGAGTGAATTTGAAAAGCAGGAACCACCATAAACCCCCGCTAATGTGCTATTTAATTTATCTCTCCAGCTCGTTAAAAACTGATAACGAACATCAGAAACAGAAGCACAAATGCCGCCGTCGCCGCCGAGTACGAGTCGAGCAAAAAAACAGCTTTTATTGCCTTCAGGAGTTTCCATGAACAAGAGGGACTGAATCCACACGAGCAGCTCTTCACACTATTTAATGCCGCGTAATCTTCCTCCTCCATCGAGCAGCCTCCTCATCAGCACACGTTCCGACGCTCATCGGCTAATTGCTGCTATGATGAATAAAAATAGTCTGACATCACCACGCCCCCCCCCCCCCCCCCCCCCCGCCCCAGCCTCTTTTACTCGTTGCAAAACAACTAACGATGTGCGATGTCCTCTCCTCTTAATGTTTAAGCATTCAGCACATTCAAAGGTAGCAGATAATTGGAACAAGGTGACAATCCACGCTCCATAAACCAGGAGCTGTAGCTGCGGCTGCGGCCGCTCATAAATATCAGCCCTAATGAAGGAAACGACTGCGGCACCAATAAGTCACTTATTTCCTCATTACGCTGGTTAATTTTAACACCGCCTCTAAAATGCTCCCACGCCCCTATCTGCTGCCACTCACAGGTTTCCACCCGACTTAACATGAGGGCTCGGCGCAGTGGACCAGCAGCTGATAAATGCTCCCAGGTATCAATCTGCATATTACAGGGACACAGACGACAGCGGTGTCAGTGCGGGCCCCCCCGGCTGACGGCGAGCCCGGGACCCGGGGGAAAGCACGCTGGACTGAACAAATTCAAATCAACAATCTCTGGAGGACATGACAGGGCGACAACAACAGCGTGGCCTCTTTGAATAAACATGCAGGGACGCACAGTCCCTTCTCAAAGAGTCACGGAGCAAGCCTGGCTCATTTCAGACCTACAGTCTGGACAAGGTGCAGTCCAGGGCCGTATCTAGCTTTGTTGGGGCCCGATGCAACTGTCAAACAACAATGGAGAGATTCTAACCCTTAATAATAAAGTGAGTGCAGCAGTTCCCTGACCTCACTTTTGAAAACCGACAACTTCTCGCCTTCAATGTGTCGAACTCATTTGTGTAGGGTGCAAATCGCCAAAATGAACACCGAAGATACAAAATGGACGACTTCCTGTTGAGCTGCGGCCATGTTTACGGTCGACTTTTTTGTTCGTCTTGGTCTATAACATTTTCTCACCAAGTTTCGGGAAATCTGGTGCAACCTCAATGTATGCCGAAGTCATAGGGCACTTCCTGTTTCGTGGCGAATGGTCGAAATTCGCCTGTAACGCAAAGGGTTGCCGTGGCCACGCCGTTTTGAATCTGCAAAACCTTTCGACAGCTTTTCATCTTTGATGTTTCTAGTCCAAAGTGGCACGTTCTTTTTTTAATGTCGGTACGACAAACGCGCTCGGATGAGTTTGCTCATTTGCGTAGGGTGCAAATCACCAAAATGGACACCAAAGATTCAAAATGGCCGACTTCCTGTTAAGTTGCGGCCATGGTTACGGTTGACTTTTTTGTTCGCCTTGGTCTGTAACATCTTCCTAGCAAGTTTCGAGAAATTCGGTGGAACTCAATTTTGCCTCTGTTTTCACCTTAGGAGGGGCACTATAGAGCCCTTAATCATCTTGGATGACAATAAAAGTCCCTTAAGTTAATGCCTTACATCATGGACGTACTTTAAAAATCCAACAGATACAAATACCTGAAATGTATATATATGTATATATATATATATATATATATATATATATATATATATATATATATATACATATATATATACACACTGTATACCTCCACATGCTCAATATGCAATAGCATATTTTCCCCTGAACTACAAACCTCAGACTGATGAAAATGTCATGTAGTTTTGCATAAGCTAAAATATTGTACAAATTTACAGTGTATGAAAAAAATAAAATAATAATCCCAAAACACACGACTTTATATGCGGAGCACTTTGTAGCAGCGTCTAATGAGACAGCAACAGGAAGCTGGAAGCATGTGGGCGAACAAATGTACTCCCATAAGCACCAGCGAGTGTCCTAACAGCCAGCCAGCGACTCCACTTTATCATCTTATTTCCTAAAATAGTGACCGGGGTCTTTATTTAGCTGCGCCGCAGACAGAAAGAAGCACTTTTTCTTTATTAGGCTCTGGGTTTTTTTTAGAGGAAGACCTTTTTTTCCTCCCGTTCCTTGTCTTGTTTGGGGCAGAAGAACGTTTGAGGTGAAGATAACGAATTCACGGAACTGCCGTCGTTCACTCTGTGAGTGCAATAACGAGTAAAAGGCCACTGATGTACCTTCATCAGATTAGCTGCTCTGTAATCGTGGAGTCAAGTTTTTTCTGCTGACGGTCACAAAAAAGAGGAACATTAGTTTGTCCACTCGGAGATTAATTATCCTGTAAAACAATGGAACTGTTCACACTTAATTGTTTAATTCCCTGTCGTCCTTTACGATAATTCACCGACAGTCACACGCAGACGGAATCATTAAGAATCACTCGAGTAAATCAGAACGCACTCGTCTCCGTCCCACCGGCTACTTTCTTCATTTTTCATTGAGTTCCTCTTCTCCTGAGTAAATCACAGCTCTCATTTGTCTGAAAACAATGTTGCTAAGTAAAGTAAATATAACTCATTACGCCTTAATCCCTGTCTGGGGGGTTTCGGACGATATCGCGAACTTTTTATTTTGGTCTAATCGCGTCATTGTCAGATAAATAACTCGCGTCAC
Source organism: Solea solea (assembly GCF_958295425.1). Taxonomy (NCBI): domain Eukaryota; kingdom Metazoa; phylum Chordata; class Actinopteri; order Pleuronectiformes; family Soleidae; genus Solea; species Solea solea. The sequence goes on from NC_081141.1 coordinate 27,479,428, forward strand.
ATCAGCATCTGTCAGCAGACGTGTAATTAAACGTTTGTATTTATGTGATGAATAGATTTATTGAGCATCGTTGCCACATGAATAAGTCATTAGTGTCACTAAATCAAGGCTTTTCTACTCGCTGCTGCCCTTTATGTCCTTAATTTACTCACTTATTCGAAATATTCACTAAGGTTCTTGAAACAGTCGCCTGGTTTTCTTTTTATTCTTATTAACATAAGGTAACCTCGGTTTAAGACCAGCCCACAAACCAATTCACAGCTGTATGACTTTAATGACCCAAAAGGTTGTTACCAAGGCTTAAACCGTTCTGTTACTGTCACCATTACCGTAACTCCTATAGACCATTTGTGATATCTAGAAAATGGATGGATGGATGGATAACGGAAAGCAGATAAATAGAGCTTTGTCCGCCCATATACTTGTCATTACGGTAGCCTCTGTGTGGAACGAGCGTCCAATCACAGACAAGATTCAGCGGCGTGTCAGCGTGTGGCTGAATAACTACCAGAAGCACTCACTCATTGTTGACAATTCTACAGCCATGAAATCAAAATAAATCCAGGCAGAGCTCATTAGAGGGTCGATTGAGACACTTTATCTGGATGAAAAGTTACGATAAAATCAGTCGTATACATGTTTCCTGTGTGGAAAAACAACTCCTCCTGACATTATTCCATGGCTGCATAGAGGATTTACGGTAAACAACAAAAATGACACATGTTGCGTTGGCTATTACACTAATTTTATATAAAAAAAATGTTTTTTGAATTTTTTGTAGTCACCAATTCACAGGACATCACATTATTTATTGTTGCTTAATCTCTGCATGTATCATGTTTTATTTAGTCACTGGCAGAGACTGCTTTTTAAATTTTTAATCAAAATATAAACAATTCATTTTGTAGTATAATCTTCTTTGTTTGTGCATCTTTTTTTAATATACGCTGATGTCCTTCCTTCCTTCCTTCATTCTGATTGATTGACAGCTGGCTTCAGGCAGCGCGCTGCTTTAAAATCCTGCTCCTGAAGTGGTTTTCCTGAAAGATCAAACCTGACAGCACAACACTCCGCGTCATGACGGGCCTCGATCCTCCGCGACTAAAGCCGGACTTCACTTCACTTTCACACAACCACACTTCTTTAAAACCGCTTCCAATCCACAGCATCACCAGGGACTTCTCATGGATTTTTTTTTCTTCTTCTTCTTCTTCTTCTTCTTCTTTTTCTACAGCGGTTAAGATAGGGAGGAGAGAAAAGGATGAGGAGCGTGAGCGGTGCGAGAGGCGAGCTCCACTCTGTGAGCACACTCTCAGCCTTTCAAGCAGGAATCCTCTTCATTTGAAAAGCAGAGAGTCAGGAGATGTCAGACTAATCCTTGACACCAAAGGAGAAAAGAGTGGCTCAAGAAGAAGAAGAAGAAGAAAAAAAAGAGAAAGAAAGATGGCAGCAGCACACACACACACACACAGAGCAGTGAAAGACCGTGGCGTGAACTCCAGAATAAAGGTGCCGCATACACGAAGACGAGATCGGCAACGTTCACTCGCGTTAACCTCAACGTGCAGAGAAATCTGATTCAAAGCGCCGACAGTTGTGCGTTTTTAACATAGTTATGTTTGTATATCGATACGTGACGTGTGTGTGTGCGTGTGTGTGTTTAAACCATCTCCCTAATGTACGACTCTATTTTAAGATACGTTCACAGCTTTAGAAACAGTCTTCACAGTAAATGTCAACACGCTTCTTTAACATAGTACGAATAATTATAATTTTGTTGCCATGTTTGGTCCAATCTTGGCTTTAGAGAAAGTGTTATTGGATATTGGCAAACACAAACGGATCGACTTCCTCCTTGAATATATGCTTGCGGCATCTCCAACTATTGTTTTTTAGGATATTTATTTCGCACAATGAATAAAATGTGTCACGACCAAGAAAGATGGTCGTTAGTTGTTGTCTTTTCCTGTTTTATTTTGAAATTTCCCTCTCGTTTCAGGTAACATAGCATTTGCTCCATGCCGCTGTCTTGTAAGGTTTTACGCTTTTGTTTGCTACTTCGTCAATCCCTTGTTTTTGGTACTAGTTTTTCCCTCTTATGAGTGTTTTCTGATTCCTGATTTCATGCAGTCCTGAAAACTAATATCTGGCTCTGAATCAGCCTGGTAATCTGAATACAGTCACATCAGAGTGGGCGCTGTTCAATTACTGCGGTAAAAACAGAACTAAGTGAATGAACGCGTGAGCGGTGGACAGAGGTCAGACTCTCCTGGAAAGTGCAGATTGTGGCTAATTAGCAACAAACGTGTAATCGTAAAAGGGCAAATAGTGTCAAGTTTTCTCAATTATACAGCAGCACAAGTGGCACCGCTGATTCTAAATGAGTCACAGTTGCCATCTGTGACGATAAATGGATTTTTAATCTGAAATCCCCCGTGGATTAAGTTAGCCATGGTGCCGGTGTTTAAATCAGCCAAAGCAAAGAAACTGAAAACTTGGACGGATTTCATGAACTTTCTCAGAGAGAGGGTGTCGTACTGCTGAATCATTCTTTATTTCTCTTTCTTTTCAAAGTCAAGACACACTGTTATTATGGTTTTGAAAGAAAATGACAGAGCGTCATCATGTGAGTCACCATAGAAATGTCAGATAAACTGTTTAACATGATCTTAAATTGCAGAGATTGCTAATTCTATTGATTTAAATTCCAATTTTTAATGTGAGGATGATAAAACTGAGCTGGAGGTTGACGGATCATTTTCAGGTTTGTTTTGGGTTCAATTATAAAGTTTGAGGATGGAATATTGAACTTTACTGCAAACGTTGTTTGGTTAAAAGTGTAAACTATAAAAGAAAAGGAGCAGTTGGCCAGTAGGGGGCGACTCAACAGATTGCAAAAGGACTGAAATAGAATGGATGGTCTATGGGAAAATTAGCGTCACATTCTAATTTGATTTATTACGCCCGTTAAGAATTCCCTGAGGCGTTAATGCTCTCAATCACTACTTTCAGCTCTTCTTCAATCAAAAATGATGCAGATTATTTTCCACTTATGTTCCCATTTAGAGGAAAATAAAGCACAATAAAGCATGACATACAGTATGGATGGATGCCAGTGGGATTGACAGCTGGTTTTGTCCAATTAGAGCCTGGATTCAAGAACTGACATGGTGCCAATCAAATCTCGAGGCTTTGTTCCACTTTTTATGAACAGTTTATGGTCAGAAATAAGACGTGTTTTTCATTACATATATTTTTCAGTGTTAGTGTTTCTCACAGATAAAAAACAACCAAAAAGGAACACACAGAAAAGACATAAACAGATGCGTCAGGTAAGTAAAAAGAGGAAAATAACTCTTTGAATGACAGCAGATTTTAGGAGGTTGTGTCTGCCTTTTATCGACTTCCTTTTGACAGTTTTTGACAAATCAATCTGACTTTTGTGTAGGTAAGTAGGTGATCGACCAAGTGTGTTCCCATTAAATGTTGGTGAGAATGATCAAATCTTCAAGAAATCGCTATCGTTTAAAACGAACAAAAGCTCGACTATGACCGAGCTTCTCGCCCTCTTCTGGATCCAGTGGATGAAAATGTAAAACAAGTCAGGTGCTGGTTTGTCCAACACAGGTGACACAGTTGTGTCTTGTTTTTAAGGATTTGCTGACCGGTCTGTCAGACACACAGAACGACGCCCCCCCGGGGGGGCTGGGGAAATTTGATGCTTTTGCGGATGATGACTCAATGTGTGCAGCCTCACTGCTCGGCCATTTTTTTATTTTTTTTTTATAGATAAACATTTTGCAGTATGACATCGTCAAGCCATAATCCCTTTTACTGTCCAGCAGCAGCAGCAGCAGCATTCTTCCCACTGATGCCTCCTCCATGGACTGTAATCAATTTTAAAAGGTTGAATGCTATGAAAAGCAATTACACGGCACATGTGTCCACTGTCAGACGGCTGGCTGAGCTGCAGTTTGAGAGGTGAGCTCCCCCCGGTGATTAGAGAGCATGGATGTGCATGCTGTGTGCGTGTGTGTGATATAGGTTGTCTCTGTTAGATCCTCGTCATGCACCGCGGAGTCGAGGCGGCCTCGCGGGCTGATTGACTGAGACAGACTCTGACAGTTATTGACAGGCTCGCAGAAAGGGCATCGAGAGAGAGGAGGGGAGTGCTGCTCACACACAGCGTTCCTGCTCAGTGTGGGATGTTTTTGTTTGTGTAATTTGAAGGTTGTTTTTTATTTTTTATATTGATGGTCGATATCGGCTCTTTATTAAATATCAAATATCTGCCACTCACTGTGTCGTCCGCTGAGGTTCTTCTTTAATAACCTTCCAGAGAAACAAGAGTAGAACTCGTTTCAACTTTGCACCTTTTAATCTTCAAAGTTTACAAGAACTTATTTTGTTTTTGGTTCAACTCTCAGAACTATGGAAGCTTAATTCCACCAGAAAAAAAAAGAGGTAAAATTTAGCCTTGATAATAAAAATATTCTTTTCTATTCTATTCTCTCGACTAAAACACTTAATTATGACTATTTATTTTATAATTAGGATTTTTTATCTAATAATTATGACTTTTTTTAGCTCATAACTTCAACGGTTTTATCTCATAATTATGTCTTTTTATCTCATCATTTCAACTTTTATCTCATAATTATGACTTTTTTATCTCATAATCTCGATATTTATCTCATAATTATGTCTTTTTATCTCATATTTCAACTTTTACCTCATAATTATGACTTTTTTAATCTCATAATTTCAACGTTGTATCTCATAATTTAAACTTTTTATCTCATAATTATGACTTTTTATCTCATAATCTCGACGTTTATCTCATTATTGTGTCTTTTTATCTCATAATTTAAATTTTTTCATCTCATAATCTCGATTTGTAATCTCATAATTTCAAGTTTTAGCTTTTTTTCCTCTGGTGGAAATGGGCTTCCATTCAGCATTTGGAAGTTGCTAAAAATGACCCTGAAATCTGAATCGGCAACTTTTAAAATGTGTCATTTAGGACTTTAACGACAAGAGACTTGCAATAAAAGGACTCAAGAAAATGGACACATTTCAAGTTGATATGCAACACCATCCACGGCCATCTGTCTCACGCGTTCACACCATTTACCACCAGAAATATTAGGGGGAAAAAAAACGGCTGATGTAATCATTTTAGTAATGAAAAGACAGACGTGCAGACAAGGGTATGAATAAACCCCGGAGAAACTGTCACACGAGCCACACGTGTTCTACCAATCAACACCTGCTGTCAGGTCGTACTCGAGCTCAGCATATTCACCACAGTCGAAGGTGATAACCTGTGACACTCCCCCCACATCATCATTTCAATCATCCTCTGTGCGCTCGCTGTGCAGCAGGTCGAGACACCGTTGGCAGTCGCTGCGGCTCAGATAGGCGTTGATTAACTGGTCCGTACTGAATTAGGGAAAAATATCCGACTTCAAACAGGTGAATGAAAACACAAGGAAGCGTCCACGAAACGTTCAAAGTAGTGACTTCCACAGCTCAGAAAACCCAATTATTCAGCAGTTTCACGCTAATAAATGCTTCTGGTGCTGTTGCTGTATACACACAAGAGCTCCCTCAAACCCCCATTTAATGTGTTAAATACTCTACATTCACTGCCACGTCATATGACAGTTTTTTTTTTCAGCTTTGATTTAATTTTTGCATCAGAGGGAATGCACAATTCAGGTAAACACACTTATTTCTTCTTCATTTTTGTCATTTCCAGTGCGACAAAACAACATGCCAGATTTTCTAGACTGTTAGCATTACTGTTAGCCATGATGTTTGAAACAGTTTAAGTGTTTCAGAGGGGAATTCTACTGCTCACAAAAAACCTGGACATTAAGCAGTTTGATTGAGGGAGGAGTCAGGGATAAGACTCCTCCCTCAGTCAGTGTGTAATGACCCAAAAAGTTACTCACTGCAGCTTTAAATCAGAACTTTAAATGCACTTTTTTTCAAAAGAATTCCTGCAAATTTAGTAAAAATTACCTTTTATGGACTTTTGATGCTTTTGTTTAAATTTATCTGTGCTTGGATATTAAGTTTTATAACTAAGGATTGGGCGTTTCATGTATAAATGCTAGCCGACCGTTGCTGACCCTTATCCACCAATTATTCATGGGCAGCCAATGGCCGCGTAGAAGGAAATGGGGGGGCTTTTAAATTCAGTTAACTTCCCAACCTGTCCTCCAACTGAAATGGAACCATGGGCTGTTTTGGTTAAACCCTAAAAACGACCCATAGGTAAATTTTTAGCTCACTGGTATTTTTCAGTAAGTGAGGTTAGTGTTAGGGCTAAAAAAAAAAAACTTGATCACACCACTTTGGTGTTGATCACACCAAAGTACAGGGAATGGGGCTTATAAGCGGAGGGTTGCAGGTTTGAATCCCGACCAGGTCAAGGGCTGGGGCACTCCCCATTGCTCATTGGTAACTGGACAATCTAAAGTCTATTCCCCATGCCAGTGACAAAGCCTGCAGGAGGGGCATCTGTTGTACAAATGTTGCCAAATCAAATATTCACATATTTCGCCATGGTGACCCCGAGAGAGTGAGAAGCCGAAAGAAAAGAAAATGGTCGTTGCCATTCATGCCCTTCCCAACTTTCAAGCTTTTTGTACTTTGTGACAACGACGCAAAAATTCAACTATAGCTGCAAACACCACATAGTTTGTGAAGTAGTAGCATTACACTTCTCTAAAAAAGAAAAGAAAAAGTGGCTTATTAGCATTGTTAGCAGTCATAATGGATGCTGGCAGTTGTACCACTGAGCCACAGGCTCATCAGCATTACATTTGTGTCTCATGTATAAACATGAGGTGTCTGGTTCCCTAATCCTCACAATACTGCTGAATCAATCTGCCCTTTATTAGACTCTAAGACACTGCGGGAAATACTGATGACACCCATTTCCATATTACTACAAAAATCCATCCGTGCCACGGACTGGCTCGTCGCTGAACGAACCCTGCTTTTATGTAGCACACGCTCATCAGATTAAAAGTTAATCCCGCCGTATAAAATGGGAATAGACAGGTGCAGATATTTGTGTTGACAAGGCAGCAAAACAAGCAACACGAGCTTCAGGAGAGCACATTTGTTATGCAATCTTACAAAAACAAATGAAATCCCCCTTTTTTTTTTTTTTCACGCTCCACCGTCCTCTGTTTGATCAACTGAGATGTTTGAAGAGCATTTTGTGGCAAAATTAATTTGCTCGCAGTGATTTCAGCGTGTGAGACGACACTCAGCGACTTCAAATGTGTTTCAGAGGGAGAGCTGATTTTATGCTTTGGTGTACATGATCGGCACAGGCTGAGGAAAGAGTCCAGCCACAAATCTGTGACACGTCTCTCTGATGTTGTTGTCAGATTAACAAAATGAAGAAATGCTGCTCCTTCACCTGTGTGACACCAATATGTCCTTCACTTCCTCACTTGTGTGTAGGAAGCGATCTCTGGTGTTAAGACGCACTTTGCTCATTTTATATTTTGATTTGAAGCTTTTAAATCAAAGCCGCTGACAGATTGTTGGGCTAAGTTTCAGTTAACTTCCAAACCTTGTCCTCCAACTGAAACTATGGCTTGTTTTGGTTAAAACAAAAAACGCTTTTAGCGCACTTTAGTGCATTTTTCAACTTAACTCAGCAAGTGTTAGCGAGGTTAGGTCTTAACAAGATACAGGGCGAGGCGGTGAGTTACTACTAATCTTTCGAGAAATAAAGTCGTAATATTATGAGAATAAAGTCGGGATTATTATTAGCATATCGTGAAGTTACATTTCGATTGAGGCTTCACAAATAAAGAAATACTTCATATTTTTGTCACATCAGCACCACATTATCTTTAGCATCAACACTTTGAAAAGAGAATGTTTTTGAAGAAAGAATCACACAGACTGAAAATCATGGAGAAAATCATCTCTTGTGGACTGGAGGAGTCTAGTTTTCTAAAATCTAATAGGTGTGTTTGTATTATTTAAATTTCTCTATCATCTTATCTATCAAAATGCTATTATGAAGGTTTGAATTTACGACAGATATTGGTCAATTGGTATTTTTTATTTGAAATCCAAAAATAGCAGCGTTGGTGGCTGTAATGTAGTTTGAACTACATTTTAAATCTAGCGACATGAGCTTTGAACTTTGCATTGGATTTCTGTATAACTCGCCTCCAAATGTCACTTCAGGTTCATTGTGTTTTTTTCTTTTTAAATGAATAGTAAAATTGACTGGCAGCCAAGGAAAGAAGGATAAAACTGGGGTAATGCGTTCCCTTTTCTTGATTTGAGTAATTGTGAGTGCACTTTTGTTAAAGTACATACATAGGGCATTAATAATGAAATGAAATAAGAGCATGAATGATTATTTTTAATTGTGCTTTTAAAACATAGACCTTCATTTAGCGAAATGGAAAAATTGTTATTCAACTACACTGTGGCAGTCCAGTGATGTGACTTTATCAAAGAGTGTAGGCTGGACTGGACAGAGGAGCCTCAGAGACCTAAATGTTGCTTTAAATGAGGGATTTCAAGGGCGCCCATCTGTCAGAATACAGGACTATAACGTATTTTTCAACTAAAGAATTTCACTGACAGCAGCTTTCGCTTTTTGTCCTTTGTTATTGCAAGAGCTGCTGCCGATGAGAAGACTGACACGGCACCTTGAAATGAATTAAGGATGAAAAGACAAGTAGAGAGAAAAGTAGCTGAGCTCGGCACCTCCAATGCTCTTACATGCAAACAGAGGAAGAAAAGTCAAAAGGCAAAACTTGTGTGTTTTGTGGAGACTCTTGTGTTGTTGCAAATTCATTTGGCAAACGGAATCCTGCTGCAGTGATTCCTTGACCTCATCTCCTGGCTGCCTTTACTTTGATAAAAGGAAGTTACTGCTCCTGGCCGAGGACCAGCTCAGCCCTCCCTGTAATGCTTTAATATTGTTTTTGTGCTGAACAAGAAATGTTCAGCATGTTAATTAGGCAGATTATTTTATGTAGTGAAGAAAGGGGGAAAAAAAGAACGTTTACGTTACTAAATTAGCTTCTGAGCTAAGCACTAAAGAGCAGTTGTGGTCGTCTGATAACAGCTTTAAACCACAGACTGAAAATTAACTGAAAATTATGGGTTAAAAAAACAACATAGAAACATTTTCTCAAAGAAACTAAATAAAATTAGCATTTTTTTCATAACCATTGGCTTAAATTAAATTCAATCAGTACAGTTTATATGCACAGAAAATCTACTTATTGGCCGTGTATGTCTGACTCCGACTCCATAGGTGGCGCTGTAGCTTACCGAGAGATACTGTAAGCACTAGCGGACTAAGTGTATACATGCAGGATTAATCGGACTATGAAGCACATTGCCCAGGTATATTAGTCCGACTAGGACTAGCTCGATTTTAGTCGGACTAACGCGTTTACATGACGTCAGTCCATATTATTGTCTTAGTCCGACTAAAATCAGACTATTCACATGCATGTAAACACACTGATTGTTCATCTGCTCTGGCTTCAAAGTCTGATTTCAAATCAAGACTAACTTAGAGTGTTCCGCGATGAAGTTGTTTCAGCATTCTGTTGTTTCGGATGTTGTACCTTTCAGAGCCTGTGTGGACTTTTAATTTGGAATGCATGACATTTGAATTAGACATAAATGAAATATCACAGAGACGGTATCTCCCTGAAGCGAGCGGGGTGAGGAAAAAAAGTAGCAGGACGATGAACGTGTCTGGCCGCGCGAACGGCTCTGATCACTCTTTCAGCGATAGCAAATGACTTAAGCGTTACCTGCGTCGTCTCCTGACACATTTGAGAATGAAAGGCCAGAAAGTAATTACAGACTGCGACTGCCTGACAAAGCTCCAATTCCCCCCCCCCCCGGATGGGGCGGATGCTGGAACTTGTCAAACTCTAGACTTATTTTGCATAAGCGCCGACTCTTGCAACTCCTCCCCCTACACCACCCGCCTGCCGTTTAAATCCTAGCTGTCCAGCTCACTGCTGTACTGCTGCTCAGTGGTCATGAAGCAAACTGAAGACAAGAGGCATGCGGCCATGTGGCTGATTTATTTACAAGCCGGCTGATATAGGGGCCACAGAGGGTCCACACTGGGATTCAGGGGAAATGGCCTCTAAACCCAAGCTGAGGCGGCTCTGATAAATCTTATTTAATACTGTGCTTTATACTGTGGAGGGAAACTTAAGGCGCTCCCATTCGGCGCAGCCTGTGATCATACAATCACAGATACAGACGAGGCACAGAAAGATTCCATGAATCAATGCAACCCCGTGGCTCGGCTGATTTTCTTTTTTATATTTTTATTTCTTGGTTCAGTAGTAACTTAAGCAGGCTGGTTTATAGTCTGCACCACATTTAGTTTTTCAGGGTCAGTGGGCGCAAACCTGTGCAAACAGTCGAAGCCGACAGTGGAAACCTGACAAATCTATCACTTACAATCCAGTCCGTGCTTCATGTGGTTTGAGACTTTTATATGTTCACACGTTGTCATTCCAGGGTAATGGTGAATGTTACAATGTCCTCTAGTTCATTTGGTCCAAATCAAAGGAAAAGAAACATTGATGGTTTGGCCATGTATCTGGCTTACACCGCCAACTAGTGTTTGGTAATGAAATTGCTATAAATGCTCACATTGGTGAAGACCTGTCACATAAAGAATTAAATATTTGGAATTGAGGAAGATTTTGTTTCATTGGATTCACCTAAAACTCCCAAACCTACCAAAACACTGCCTCTCTACATGACATAAGACACAGACACAAGACATTTGATTCTTGGTTTTACATTGCATTGGTAGATTATGTGTTGTATAATCTGTCTTTTCAATGTAGCATTACTGCGTCCCAGAACTTTGGAGCTGCATCGTCCAAGAACAGCACCGGCTTGTATGGAAGTCAGGCAGTTGTTTTGTTTTGCATTTCCAATATCATTTTGTACATTCAACGTTATACACTACAGCTTTGGGGCGCTTTGTAAACGAATGGCAACATCAATAAATGACACAAAGCAGTGAATAACTCAGCAGGAGTAATATCCATCTGATCAACCTTGAATCTCAAATCAGAAAGAACATCAGAGTAAACTGGTAATGTTTTCTGTAAACACAGAAAACTGGCCAACGTGACAGAAAATGCTAATTTGGTCCAAAAGCCAATATGCCAATCTCGCAGCATTGAAGCATGTCGTCTTTCGGCTGTCGGCTCCATCCCATTGATTTATGAATATATCAATTTGTAATTGATTGAGCGGTTTTGCTGCGGGCCCCTTGTTAATATTTCACTTGACCTCTCACCAAATTGGAGTTTATCATCTCTGACAGATGCCTCCGCTGTGCAGAGGAATGCAAGATGTGAAACGAAAGCAGTTGCTCCTCTCCATTTCATTAAAAATGCAACGTAGAACCTGGCAGAGGTGAAGCGTAATGAGTGGAAGCAGGCACCTGGGTCCTCAGTAGAGCCAGTGCATATAGACCACAGCAGTGCTTTGTCTGGGAAAACCCACATTTGCTTCAACGCCAAAGTGTGAGATCATATATTTTCTACAGAGTATAATTAATATACAGTTGGCAGACTGGATGATTCTGATTGCATTGGCTTTTTATGAACAAAGACTATTTATGTGTGCAGTGTGCTCGTCATGTAGTATGCATGAAACAAAAAAACATTGATTTGCAAACCACTGTATTGATCTAAATGCACCATTAACAGATCAATGTGGTTGACTGAAGTTGCTATGCTGTAACTTATCCACCGTGTGATCTTTATCCCAATAAAGACACTTGCAAGACTCACTTTACCGGCAAAAAAATTGATTAAAAGTTATAGAAGTAGAAAGAGTTGCTTGAAAGCAACCAGCAAGTCGTTTCTTATCTTCATGGCTTCTTATCTTCTTATCAAGTACCAGGTAAGTGCTTAGCCTCTTAGAAGCTAATGGTGCTTTTCCATTAAACAGTTCTAGCACGACTCGACTCTACTTCCATCAGGGATAGTAACCTGGTACCTGGTGGGGTTTTTTTACGAGGTAAAATGTGACGTCGACGGGCTTCCGGCCACTGATTGGTCAGAGAGTGTCGTCACTGGAAGAGACATGAGCGCGACGTCCGACACGAGAATGAAAGTGAACAATGCCGAACTGTAGATCAGTTAAAAAGACTTTGAATGAAACATTAAATTTTTAATTCAAAGGGTTAAACATTTAGCAAAAGAAATATCTAAAATCTGGCGTATTTAGCGACAGCACTGCTGAAAGCTGGCGGTCAATCGTGAGCCGAATCACGACCCGTTTAGTGGTATTTCTGTTCAGTAACTGTGTTATACGGACCGAACGATTCTGTGAACAGATCTTTTTGATCAACTGATTCTAATGATTCAGTTACACCGAAAACAACTGCTTTACAAGTCGCTAGTTTGTTTGTTTGTGTCGTATATTAAACCACGTCGCAGCAGTTTTGTGCAGCCGGCTATGGTCCAGCCCAAATTTAGGAGGTACTGAAGTAATGGAAAATGACGTGACTGATACCAAACCGAGCAGAGCTAGAACTGTATAAGTACTAGCTTCTTAGCAAGACTTCACGTTGAATCATGTTGCTGTTGTGTTACATGATTTCTCGAGGTGAATTTATTTGGCTGGAGCAATTAAGACATTACAAAATGAGAAAATTGATGCTGTTATTTAGATGATACAGTATATTACCTCAAACACAGTACTGTGTACACTAGCGGTTCTCCGTAACTCCTTCACTGTGCCTTACAGTTAGACATAAACATAACAGCCGAACACAGTGGCAGGAAGGTCATTTTCAAATGATTCATGTGTAATGAAATGAAAATGATATAATGACATAATTCATCATATAAGATTTTCTGGTCTTTTATCAAATATCTCTTTAATGTAAAGTGGTGATAGAGTTAGTGGTTACTGTAATTTATAAATGAAAATGAATGTCTACATTAAACAAAGAATTGCACTGTGTCACATTGAATCATTCCATAATAAAGAAACTATCTTCCTATCTGAATGGTATGGTAGCCCATATATCTCGATACATAAACACATCTGTCCTCTAAGGCAAAGATGCAGATCCATGTACGTCCTATTCAAAGAAACATGAATATATAATAAGTAGTACATCCACGTACATGTGATAATCCAATTCATAGAAGGAATTATCATGTCATATATCGGCCAATGCGCCACCACAATGTGGATAATTCAATCATCATTACCATCCTTAATGAGCAACAATGTTGGAAAAATTGAGATCAAATCACGAGACAGGAGAAAGAAGGAAAACCCGTGGGTCTGTGGTGAAGTCTTCCACCTCACAGGGATGAGATGGTTCCAAGCGGGTAGATATTATCTCCACTGACACCCGATGTGAAGTCGACTCCCAGTGCGCGAGCACAGGCCTGGAAGCATTGTTAGAATTGATTTAGTGGACGTGGGCCCAATCTTTGGACACTTTGCTGCTATTGACTGCGGCTTCAAATCAGAAATTCGAATAGAACTCAGTCGGGGATTTAATTAAAACTCAAAAGAGGGAATGACTGACATTGCGGACAGGCTAGTTGCGAGAAATCAATTGTGCAATGCAAATGAGCTTCAAATCCCCCTTCTTTGCAGCCTGCTTCCATTATTTATTTATCTTTTTTTTTTTTCTCCCTCTCATCCACAGCTCTGTGCTGCATTCTTAACTGGGGGCACTACTCTATTCAGCGGTTCAGAAGATCAGCAAATGCTTTTAAGCTCATTACTACAAAAACATGGCATTACAATTTGGATTGCCACCCCATTTTCATGTCATTCAAAATAAGCCTGCCAAAGATCCAATTACTGCCACTATGAAGGGAGGATGTGTAAAGGAAAAATCCAGCCTAGAATTAGTTTTGCATCCAATAAAACAGCTATTTGTAATGTATGCAGTGTTTCTCACTTGACGTTAATGTTTGATAGTGCTCCCCCTCCCCCATCTCATTTTGTGCAAGTTAAAATGAGAAGTCGAGACATTTTCAGCACAAATAGCAGAAAAATCAGCACGGCAAACATCCAGTTCTCATCTCAGTCTCGCAGAATGAAAGCATCAAGCTCCCATATCACTGTAATGTAAAAAGAAGATCACACAGGGCGATATCTATCCTTTTCCCTAACTATTCCTATTACTTTCTCCACACTGGGAACCACTCATGGAATACTATAGAGTACAGCTAGGTGTGATAAAAGAGGAGAAAGTGAGGGAAAAGGACAAAAAGAAAAAAATGCTGGACCACACTTTTTCGATTTGCTTGTTGTTGTCTGGTGAGGATGAATAGGCATGTATCTCGGGAGAGATGCTATTTCGTCTCGGCTGTACAGAGAGAGAAGAGATGATTGACAGTCTCCTTTGCTCGGAGAATGGCAGCTCGATCTCGATGGATGACAGCACACCTCTAACACTAACTGCTACTGGTTCTTGCTGTGGATCGCCGAACTGGAAAACCCCAGCAAAACAAGCACAGAGTTTGTCTTTAGTTTAGTCAGCGAGCAGAAACTGTACTCTGTAAAATTAAAACTGTATTTAAATGATGCAAATGTAGCTGTTGTCACTGTCACAGATCCAGGTCGAACTTCTGGGTGATTCTGAGTGACATTTTCCTCAGGAAGCCCCATCTACGCCAATTCCATGGGTGCTTCAGGGGATGAACCATCCTCAGTGAACGATGAGCACCCACACGGGCCAGCAACAGGTCCAGGTTCAATTTAAAGTGATTTGATATCAAATCTATCTTAATGGTTAGTGATAGACTGGAGAACCTGGAGGGACCGATGAAATTGGTTATTTTTTGCGAGTTCTTTCCACTGATCAGTGAATCACTCTGGATCGCTCGTGAGGTCCATACAGATGTAGCAGTAATGGCAAGTTAAAACATTTTTAAGGGTTCATTGTGCAAGATTTATGAGGGCAAACATTTTTATATTCTACCCATAAGTGTATGTTTGTTGAAGCGTGGCCTATACTTCAAAATAAAAATGATTTGGGTTTCCATGGCCTTAAGCTTAGTCCACACGCAGGTGAGTGTTTGTGAAAACGGGGGAATTTTCCTTGTTTCCTCGGCTGGCGATATTTATAAATGTAACTGTAAAGCCTTGTTGTGTTGGCCAATCAGAAGAGAGATAAAGAGACAAAACAATCTATAATCTCGACTCACAAAAACAAATGTGACGACGTCAACCAGAGGAGACACCAGCAAACAACATTACCAACCACTGTCAGAAACAGTTTCCTTGTGTTTAAAAGGCCAATATGCACCAAAGTTCGCCCTTTTGTGGGTATTTTAGGCAAACAGCTTGCTTTGCAATGTTTCAAAGAAGCTCATGAAGAAGTTTACTTCATCATTCTGGTATGCATAGGCCACCGTAGTTTCATGAGGCAACTGGGCAAAGGGTGAGTGGAGCTATCCTATTTATTTATTTATTTATTTTTTTAACAATCTCACCAGTAGGTGTCACTGATTCCTCCAAACAGGACCTTTGAAATTCAGGGTTATACTAAATGTAATTAAAATGTGTGTTTTATCGTCAAGGGAACCATAAATGACAGAAAAACCATCATATGGATGGAGAACTTAGATCACTGTGAGAGTGACATCATTGGTGGAGACACAAACAGAGCTAAAGGGAAGAATCTGCAAATGTGTAATGTGTAAAGTGTTATTTGTGATAAAAATGTCAAAGTTTGAAATAATTACCAAACTCATGCATGGTTATGGTTTTAATTAAAGTTTCCGGTTTGGTTCTACATTAAAGTTTTCTCTACTGTTAGACAATTGGAACATAACTCCACTGACGACTGACGAACAGCAGCCGGTTCTATCTGAAATTTTGAGCCAACGTGAATGTTATCACCAAATGAAATGTCACAGCAGAAAATATATGAAGTGGAAGATTAAAATATTTAAACTGATACAGGAGCGAATAGAAGACAGAAAACAGTCAAATGTTACATTAACTTTGCGATCCAACTTTAAAATTCACTCATTTATTCATCCCTGAATAAAGAGAACCCATTCTCTATTAACTCTGAGCTGAGATTATTGTTTTATACGATCCGTGTGTGAATATATACTTTTTTTTCTTTTTATTGCACTGATCTGCTCCATCTCTGCTTCGTGTCGAGCAGTAACTGTGAGAGAAGAGGCAATTAAACATTTACATTTCAGAAATGAAAGAATATGGAAGTAAATGATTAGTTAGCCAAAGTAATGATTGCACTATTTCAAAATGCATCGTCTAAATGCAAATCTTATTAATCAAGTTATAATTGCTTTTTTTCTTTTTTCTTTAAATGTATAAATTCTTTGGCTTTGATTAAAAACCTTAGATCTGTTTCAACAGGCGATGAAAACTCACACTTGAAACATATTTAACCTTAAAATGGAAACAGACCTGTTCACATAATCAGGACAGTAACCATAAAATTAAAGTTGTAGTCAGTGATGTCTGCTAAAGTTCTGTCTGTTTCTATCAATCGTAAACAAAGTATTATTGTTAACTTAAATCAGAACTGCTTAATGACTAACCTTAACCTTAACCTAACCACAATTCAAATCGTAGTCCCAAACTTAACAAGTTTCTCACAAAGGACCAAGGTTTTGTCTCCATGAGGACTGCTTGTCCTGACAGGGCACATGTTTGTACACGGTCCTCAGTAGGCAACAAAAACAAGTACATACACAAAATATACACTTGTTTTACAGCTTACTGAGGAGACATTATTGATAAAATGCATTTCCTAGCCCCTAACCCTAAATTAAACCCACAACTAAGTACCTAATCCTTAACTTCAACCCAATTCAAACCCTAACCCTAAAAAAAACCTTTAAAGTTATGGGACCCAGGCAAAATGTCCCACCAAGGTCAAAATGTCCTCAGGTTTGTACATTTTTTGGACCTCACAAAGACATAAATACAAGTACACAAACAAACCTCTATAGAAACAGGTAAAACACATGAAAAATCAATTATACAAGAAAAAAGAAGCTGAGGAAATGTCACGTTAGTTCGAGTTATAGAGTTAAGAAAAATAATCGATACAATTAAAAATAAATAATGGGGAAAAACAGAAATACGGTTTTGTGAGATGCTGGAGAAGTAGACTCACCTTAATAATGGTTGCGAAGTTTGGACTTGTCATTCATTCATATATTTTTACAACTCAAATTTATGCTGTTACCTTGAGTCGAGGTACTGAATTCAAGGTGCCAGTTAAAATTTGAACGGTACCCAATCGTAATTTTTCAAAAACGATTTCTCTGACAGCAGATTTAATAAATACTATAGCTATACAAAACAGAATTTAATTACATACATTTAATACAATCACTTCAAGAAATCAGATAAGTAATGAGACAGATTCATGTAGCTACACTTTCAGCTGGTGACACACTTTAAGATAATTGGCCCTTATCAAGAATATGTCTCATTCTTTTTTTCCCTTTTGTTACAATGCAGATTTCCACAGAATAATGGCCGGTAAATGTCCAGCCTTGATCTTCATCACCTTCCCAGCAGCTAATTGTGTGTAATCATTGATAATTGGCAGTTAGCCGCATTTACAAAAGGGCAGGTGATTAATGCCAATTAAGAATGGCAAAGTATGAGTGTGTGCCGTCATGTGTGAGTGAAGACTCGGTGCAGCTGACCTTGTCTGTTCTTTAAGCCTCCATCCCAGCCGTGTAACCAGTGTGATGCAATCAAATATGCTGCTTCAAAGGCAGCCGGGGTGCAGCCTGTCTACATTAACACTGCTGCTGCTGCTGCTGCTTCACACATGAAGTCAGGGAGAAAAGCTGACGCGCGCACACACACACAGGAGCGGTCTCCGGATGCCCTGATCTCTCCGGCGGATCTGTTGATGTCTCCACTCGCTGGGGGAACAGTGCCGAGTCAGCACAGAATTGACAGACAGTGAGACGGAGTGGAATCTGGTAACGAGTGGCTGGCAGAGCATCTCAAAGAGGAGGAAACAGGCAGGTTTTTTTTGTTATGACACGCAAAAAAAGAAAAAACATAAGAAAGCCAAAGATGTGACAGTTTTATTTGCAGTTTGCCTTTTCCCTCCGCTGACACTAACCCTACAATTACAGCTGTAAAATATCCAAAAATCACAATTCTGGAAGGAAATACCTCCACAGATGAGTGTTTTGTGGCTCTTTGTTGCACGTTATTGAGATATTTTCTTGTCATGTGACCACAAAGCTTTAGTTTTGTTTCCCATAAATTCGCATTTGTAGCTCCGTATCATATAGATACTAGAAATCAGCTGCCTCTTTAGTCTGTGGATGTAATTGTCCTGCACAGATGCTCTCCTGTAGGCTTTTCTGCTAGTTTTCTTGGTTTGTATGAATTACCCTTAGCTACTACATTACATCCTTAAGCCTTTACCGGGCAAATAAATATATTTGTTAACTTCTGCAGACATCCAAAACTGTGTTACCATGCGTTACCATGTGTTACAGCAAGTAACAAGATGATTTCACGCAACTTAATCAATTGGTAGAGATCCAGCGACGTCACAGAAAGTCATCGTGAAATTTGATCAATTTGTGGAGGCCTGCGACGGTTTAAAAGTTGCGCAGTGCAGTTCTGGAAGGCAAAATATGGTCATACGGCTCGGTCTTCTTCTGCATCTATGGTAATATTTAAAAGTAATGATGGTAATTTGATTTGGATTTGGATTAGGATTGGGAAACACTGTTCTAGAATGTTCTATAACATATATTCTTATATTTACCCTTTTTGTATTTTTTCTTGTGTTACCACAGACGAGCAAGGATCTAATATAATACCTTTGGGAACGTTCTGGGAACCTTTAGAGAACGTACTCTAAAGTAACTTTCTGGGAACCAAATGTGCAACCAAAAACTAACATTAGGGGGACACTGGGAAAACTTTCCATGGTGAACACCTAGGAGGGAACCTTCAGGGAACATTCCCGCAACCAAAAGGTAATGTTCCAAGAACATTCTGGGAACCAAAAACTGGCTAGCTGGGTAGACCTTGATTTGTACATGAAAGTAAAAAAAATGGAAAAATTAAACAAAAGGACAAAAATCTTTTTTAAATTGGGAAATTTTTGAATTTCTAAGTATTTCTGTAAAGGGTTAAACATGCCAAATTTATAACATCTCAGAAAATACCCACAATATAGTCATAATAAGTAGGTTACATGAATCCAGCAGGCCAGCGCTCACCAATATGCACAACAGACAGATTTGAGTTTTAGTCTCTGTGACTGTCTGTACTCACAAGCTGCCAAAGCTCTTGTCCTCTCTCTCTCTCTCCACATCCGCTTTTGTGTGCCATTTATAATAGCTCCAAATAAACTACATTACCCTGGGGGGGGGGGGGGGGCGGGGGCAGTGCACGACACTCACCTGCTCCCATCTGTCCCTGCCAACTTTTCTCTGCTGGCATCCGTTCAGCGTAACATTACACAGGGACACGACTGGGCGCAGAGCGTGGTGATGCAGTGTGACACCAGAAAAGCAGCGATAAGGGAACATATCCAGGAAATTTGCAAGCATTTACACACACGGCCAATGCTGAGCTCCTGAGCTCATGGTTACAAGTGTTGTCATGGACATAGAGTTTCCCCAAGGCTGGCAAAAATTCAGCAAATTTATTTGGCAACCCAAACACTATTTCCTGACCCATCCTTTGGGAATGACTGTGCTTGCAGGAAAAGCTATAGAGTCTACAGTGAAAAAGTAACCAAAACTACCAACTCCCTCCTCTACGGTCTATTGTTGAAGCTCCATTACAAAGAAAAACATGTAATTTACACATATACATCAAGGTAAAGCCATTGTCCGAGTATAAATACAGACGGTCCATAGTACGTTATCATAACGTACGTATGAAAGCATTTTATTTGATCGGAATTGAATGATTTATCACAATACTGTTACTTTATTTGTTAATGGTTACTGTTTCGTGACAACGATTTGGACAAAGATGACAAAAAACAAATAAGAAACTCAAGCGTCTGAGAACACCGCTGCTAAGCAACAACAACAACAACAACTCGGACAATAATAGTAACGTCACTGTGGGTGTCCAGAAGCCACAGTAAATACAGTAAATGAGAAAATTATAAAAGTAAATGATGAGGCTGTAAGAAATGCCAAGATTTATTTAAAATGTAAAAGAATTGCAAAGAAATTACAAGTTAATTCCCAGTTGGTTGAGCATGATCTACCTTTTATATGTTAACTTCAGTGTTAGATTCAGACAGTATGCAGGGTTCCCACGGGTCCTGAAAGTTTTTGAATTTGAAAAACATGGGTCATTGAAAGTAAATGTCTCCCTTACGACGCCACCTACTGTTTCATGCCCTGCCTTGCTTGATCTATGTAGACTAGGCCTACACAGGACCAACGTAGTAGAGTCATAACTACTATCGGTGTCTCTCGAGATTCCGTGCAGAACAATGAGCGAGTAAAGTTGAGCAAGAGAGAATTAATAAAGATGTGACTTTGACCAAGGTCCCAAGGACAACCGCTTGTCCAGATGCAGAGCGATCAATCAAAGTGGACGCCATGGACGAAGACGCTTGCCCTTCTTCTTCATCTTGAGCTGTGTCAGCACATTCGAATTTGAACAAATTGCTCGTGGTCCTTAAAAAGTAATGGAATTTTATGATTGACTAATGCACTTTACAAATAAGTTTGTGTTACGGCAGCTGTGTTAAAGGCACCTAATAAAATGTACATGTAACAAGTGGAAAGTATATAAAGACAATATTTAAGAAGGTATAAACAGTTTTGAATGAAGCAAATATTGGAGTAAATTATAAAATCTTCGACATCAAAATGTTGGGTTTGTATTACTACATTTCTCTTGCCCGCAGTGTCTATATGAGCAGAATCTCTATTGTGTTTTATTAGAGGAGCAAAAGTTTAGCTTAATGAACTCAGCTAACTTCTATATTTAAGATGCACAAGAAGTCATTAATTTGAGAGAGGGTCCGCTCCAGTAAACTCCAAACAGCTGTGCCAGTTAATTTGAAAATATAATATTGTAGTGAACAGGTTTCTGCATCATGCCTCTGCAGTCCTCACAAAGTCAGGGTGTTTTAAAGAGAATAAACTCTGCCGCAATCTCCCAAAGTTCTGTTTCTTCAGTATTAAAATGAAGTCCTTTGGTTTTAGCTCTTCATTTATTTATTTTTATCCAAAATCTCTCTGAAAACACTGAAATCTGAACTCAATCTGCCAAATATCCATCTTGAACATGTCATCTTTGACCTTCATACCAGGTCGGCTTACCACTTAATACCATGAAGAGTGGCAGCTGTGCTCCGAGGAACAATCTGTGTCTGAAACTGTCTTTTAAAGGCAGTTTAAGAGACTAATATTATTCCTCCACCCTGACAGACAAAGATGTTCTCAAGACAAGGATTTAAAGGGCCCGGGTAAGGATATGCCCGCCTCGTGCTGGTGTGGATAACTTTGCCAAAGGTTTCACTCCACTTCACTGACACTTAACAAGAGCCTGGAGAGGATCCCACTTATTCAACATTACCTCTCCACCGGAGGCCTCATTATCTTCCATAGAAAAGCTGCTGAAAGGCTCCGGAGACAGACAGAGTATGAGTGGAAGACAGGTTTCAGCTCAGGCAGAGTTCATACTGTCAAAGCAGACATGCTTCACGGACTGGATTGAAAAATACACTTCATACGTGCTAAACAGGGGTCACGACATTTATTGGAGCAAATAGAACGGCAAAATCCACAAACCGCAAATAAAAAAGAAAGAAAGAAACGCCGTGGTGGGAACAAGGCCACTGAAGAGTCATAATTGCATGTGACCTCACATGTTCTTCAGGGTTTTTCAGACAGAAACACTAGAGCTACATCTGCATAAAGTTGTATCTTTAAAAACTGTCACCAACATTTTTAAAAACGATTGGGAAAGGAAAATGTGCATTAATGTGTGTTTCATCCACGGCTGTAAAGCAAACACTGGGAGTTAGTGCACAGAGATAAGAGCAGATGGGACAAAAGTCAACACAGAAGGAGAAGAAGGCGTAACATTTGGCATAAATGAAGACCTCCTGAAGCTCTTGGTGGCAGTAATATGCTTATGTGGTTCTTGCATTTTCCTTTAAAAAGGATTCAAAAAGTTCTGTGTTTCTTTGGCTAAACTGATGCCGCTCTCGTTTTCAACAACTGCTGCCAACAATACAAAAAAGGCACATACTCTTTTTAGTTAAATTACACACCCTCTGTAAGCGACACTGTTGCTAACTTGCTGACTTTACACGCAAATTCCAACACTACAGCACCACAAATTGCACTGTTAGCATAGGGGAAATTCCTTCGCTATGACAACACTACTCCCCCAATGCTAAGTTCAGATCATTTTAGTCTTCCTCTTGACTAGATTTGAACTACTTTTGATAATAATCCACTGGGCATATGTTTGTTTCGTTTTTTACACAGTCACTGCTCACACCTTCTGTTAGCGACGCCGTTAAACAGTTCACACCTTCTGTTAGCGACGCCGTTGCTGACTCACCGCTTCTACACATTAATTCACACACAGTGCTTAGCCTAGCCTAGCAGCTAGCTCAGCAATAACACCACAAACTGTGCTGTTAGCAAAGAGTGAATTCCTTCACTGTGACAACTCTACTTTCTAGTGCTGATTTCAGATCATTTTAGTCTTCGTTGTGTGTAATATTGCTCTTTATGAGGTGACAGATTTAGCTAGTTTTGCTAACAATCTACTTGGCATATGCTTGTTTCGTTAAACACTCATTGCTCACACCTTCTGTTAACAACGCTGTTGCTGACTCACCGCTTCTACATATTAATTTACACTCAGTGGTTAGGTTAGCCTAGCATAGCAGCTAGCTCAGCAATAACACCACAAACTGTGCTGTTAGCAAAGAGTGAATTCCTTCACTGTGACAACTCTACTTTCTAGTGCTGATTTCAGATCATTTTAGTCTTCGTTGTGTGTAATATTGCTCTTTATGAGGTGACAGATTTAGCTAGTTTTGCTAACAATCTACTGGGCATCTGCTTGTTTCGTTAAACACTCATTGCTCACACCTTCTGTTAACAACGCTGTTGCTGACTCACCGCTTCTACACATTAATTCACACACAGTGGTTAGCCTAGCATAGCAGCTAGCTCAGCAATAACACCACAAACTATGCTGTTAGCAAAGAGTGAATTCCTATCACTGTGACAACTCTACTTTCTAGTGCTGATTTCAGATCATTTTAGTCTTCGTTGTGTGTAATATTGCTCTTTATGAGGTGACAGAATTAGCTAGTTTTGCTAACAATCTACTGGGCATCTGCTTGTTTCGTTAAACACTCATTGCTCACACCTTCTGTTAACAACGCTGTTGCTGACTCACCGCTTCTACACATTAATTCACACACAGTGGTTAGCCTAGCATAGCAGCTAGCTCAGCAATAACACCACAAACTGTGCTGTTAGCAAAGAGTGAATTCCTTCACTGTGACAACTCTACTTTCTAGTGCAGAGTTCAGATTTAATCTTTCCTTGTCTTGCGCAGTTGGGGCCATTGTCAACTTCGCAATTCTGCGACAGTGTCCAAAAAAACAAGCCTTTGGTGTGCTGAGCTGAAGACACCAACGCTTGGCACAGCGAGCCTTGTCTTGCCCCGCGGAGCGTGTTTGAAGTAGCTACTGATGTGCTTATATTTATGCAGAGCAAGGCCACAGAGACCACAGGCAGCGCTCTGTGTGACCCACATTCAGCAGACTTGAAAGCGTTGCTCATTGCCAAGTTTAACGGAGGGCAAAAGTACACAGAGGGCACAGCTGTTTCATCTCGGCTGCTCCTCGCGCGGCAGTCGGTCTACAGAAACGCAGAGCGAGACACGATATCACGAAGGACAGAAAATGAACATCCGTCGTTCATATTTCAACATATGTCTCAAATGGGGATGCACCTTTTGTCACAACTTTGGGACCACATGGTCTTCACTTGCGTGGGTAGCAATGTACGTTAAAAATACAGCAATAAAAGTTATGTATAACTTCTGTGAGTTCTCATCACGTAAATCATCTAAAATATCACAAAATCACTCTTGTTTAAGACTCATTAGTTATTCTGTCTGCATAGTGGTAATTAGTGTCTGTTTAGTCCATACTAGAAAATCCAGCTTTTTCCCACTTTTACATTTTCTCCACCGCTGTTGCAGCCCACACAGTGCAATGCAATGTTCCTGCATAGATACAAAGTTCATGCATTATTTCACTCTCCTCAATTCACATTATCTTGAAATTGGACCACTTCCTGTCATGTTTATTACTTGTTTGTTTTGGGCAAAAAGAATGACGTTCCCCTCTTATGGAAGGTTCAAGTGAGTCCAAACAAAACACCCAACTTTGAGCTCGCAGGCTTCGTCTCCATCTCCTACCAACCTTGTCCACCAACATCTTACTCCTTACTCTAATGGCGCTTTTCCATTATACAGTTCTATCACTACTCAACTCAAATCTACTTGGTTTGGTATCAGCTGCACGAAACGGCTGTGACGTTTTAAGCACGACACAAACACAACGAGTGGCTTGTAAAGCAGTTGATTTCGAGCACAGACGCTGTCTGACACAGTCCCTGATTCAGCTCACAATCGCTGGCTTTCAGCAGTGCTGTCACTAAATACACCAGACACTTAAAATATTGAGATTTTAGTATCAGCTCAGCTCACTTGGAACCTCGTCAAAGCAAGTACTATGGTACCAGGTACTATCCCTAAATGGAAAAGCATAAAAATGAGTACAGCCAAGCCGAGTAGCGCTAGAATTGGAAATTGGAAAAGTGCCATAAAGCAGCTGTAATCAAAATTAGAAAAGAAAATGTGTAAATAAAGTTAAAATGTGAAATGTGTTGCACCTGCACTTAATCTTCAGCTGAATCGGCACCTTTAGTTTTTGCTTTAGAGCTTTTAAGTGGCCTCAAACTGATGTTTATCTGTCTGGCCTCCAACTTTACTGCAGCACATTGGAAGACATTCCAAGCTCAGAGGATCCTTTTTTTAGCAGCAGCAGCAGCTGTTTTCACTAACAGTCCAACATCCCACAAACTCAGCACCAAACACAAGACAGACAGAAACGAGCTGATGGACTAAAATTCAGTGTTTAGCAGCTACAGACCGAGATATTTCCGTCAGGAGGAGGTGGAGACCAAACATGGAGATAAAAGTGAATGTAGAACAAAAGAGTGGCCAGAGATTCTGCTCTAAAATATGCTGCTTTGTATAAATAACTGTTTGGTACCAAGTTTTCTATGAAGTCAAACTGATGAAAATAAACTTTTTTCTTGTACATATCTGATGTTTAATCCGCCAATATTTTGTGTTCTGCTCAGCGGTGCAGAAGCGTTAAGTCACACGCTGATTCATTTTCTTTTTCACATCGTACAGTCACGAAAAACCAAACAAAGGGGAATCCACCAGGTTTTTGCTGATCAGTTCTTTGAAAGAAAGACAGGAAATCATTATTATCTGCCAGTTTTGCAAATCTGCTGTGCGTGGAGAACAGCTGCGGTTCAGCGTGAGCGGAAACAGCAGGAGCGCGCGACCAGGGAGCAAATAAATGTTTCAAGAATAACTAGACAGATGAATAAAAACAGAGCGACACGCGGGCGTGTCGCTTCTGCAAATTATTTTCACTTTTGTTTCCAACTCAGTAGCACACACACATTTAAATCAGTACATAATATTTTTGCACAGCTGGCTCAGCTTGGACACCTTTATTAATTATTTAAATCTTCCACCAGACGCAGACATTTAACTGCTAATTGTCCTTGTGTGTGTGTGTGTGTGTGTGTGTGTGTTCTTTTTCTTAAAGCACTAGTAAAATGCACAAATTATTCAGTGACATTTGCTCCAAATTACGTGTTTTCATCATTTGCTTTCAGGATTAACTGTGAAGTGTGTTGGAGCTGAAAGCTGTGATCAAACACATGAATGCTGGTGATAAAATTCAAATTCATTAACAAAATGTAATAACACACCAACTGGGAAAATATTGAGCTCTCAATGTAACTCTCTCTCTCTGTCTCTCATCATCATCATCCTCCTCTTCCTCACATATACTTCACACACTGGTGTAGTGAAATTAGATTCAGATAGAGGAGCTAAGATATAAGGTGACTCTAATTATTATTATTTCATTTATTGTTATTTTAAGTTATTTGTTTCATTTTCTATGTAAAAAAACAACAATACAACACGTTGGAAACAATAGTTCTCGTCTCGAGTGACTGTTGTGGTTTTTGTGTCAGTGGAGAACGGTCAATATCTTTTTCAATCTTTTATGCAGTGAATATTGAACTGAACATTCACTCACATTGAATTATTTTGCCATTAAAAATACAGCAGAATAATCGCATTTTGGATATTTTCCCTGCAAATCGTTCAGCTCTAACATCCACCTACTGTACACAAGTGCAACCAGGCATCTACGAGACAGCACGAGTCACACATAGAGTCCAAAATACAAATAATATACAAATAAGTGCTTTATTGGGGCGTTATAAGGGTCAGATATATTCGGTCTGTCAGCTTCTGCGATTCTGTGGATTTAAAGCGCTCGGTGAACGCCGACGGCTTGAAATCAGAACTGTAACTGTTCATTTTTGCATAAACTTAAGTTTAAAAACATTAGCATTGTGACGTGATTTGTTGTCTGGGAACAAAACTGTAACAATATACTGTAGGTGTTACTTTCTCATAAAAACTCATTTACATAAGTCATCAGGCTGTAGGATAAAAAACAAAAACAGTCCTGACTGGCAGACATTGCAAATCTTCGAGCTTCCAGATGAGCTAAAAGCTGACTTATTGCGTTTACCTGCCAGTCAAGGATATTTCTACGAGTCAATCGACAGAATGTCTTCAGATTTATTACAGAAACACTTCAAGAAAAAACAGCAGGGGAAATGAGTAGGTGTGCATCATATTTTATTGAGCGCACAGCTCGACTTAAACTGCAGAGGATGTTTCTCTTTCATGAGGAGTTTGTTCTTTCTCTGTGAGACACAATCTGTCTGTCTGTCCATTTAGACTTATTATTGACACATAAGTCGCCGTCTTTCATACAACTGACTGTGACCAGGACACCAGGGAAACCACCAGACTTCCCTAATACAGTCAAAGCCATGACTGCTGCTTTATCAAGCTGATAATATGGTCTTTTCCAACAGGAAACTGACGTTTTTATACTTTTTTAATCTTCTCATTCTCCCACACCAAAGCCCATAGAGAAAACAAGCATTTTAGCACGACTGGAACACAGCAGTTTCTTAACCACTGCTCCTTTATTTGGTGAATTTGTGTCACTTAGATTAATGTAAATGTTGGATTTCAAACACGGACGTCAGAAAATAACTAATACGAATATACGTATGGAGCTAAAAGTGGATTAACCACTTCTGTGTGTTGGATTTAAAATTGCAGATTTTCTCTATGGAGTTTGGTACAGGATAGAGGGCGGTTTACAAAACGAAGCAAACTTCCTATTCTGGTTGGAAAGGACTGTCTAATGACGACTTAAGATGCTGACGCACATTTTAACAAAGGTGAAACTTCTGCACCAAAGTTTTTAGCCCACATGGACACGGGTTGTTAGTCAAGCTTTACCCAAGTGACACAAATTTACCAAACTAAGCCTATCAAACCCCAAAGTCACAAAATAACACATTTTAATTTACAGATGGAGGATTAACAACTCCCGTGTGCTGTGATGTAAAATTGCTAATTTTCTCTATGGGCTTTGGCGGGGAGGAAGGAGGAGTTACCAAAGTATCACAAACATCATTGTATCATTGAAGTTTCTACGTCAGGACAAGATAAAGTGTCAAAAGTGTCCAAACATCGATGTACTCTTACACTGTATCCGTAATTGTGAGTAACGAAACTTATTTTTCCGTTATGTCACGTTGTTTGTACTCTGGACTCTGGACTCCCCCCTCCCCCCACCTCCTCCCCCCAAATGGGTCAGACAGTCACCTAAAACAAACCAGACTCCCGTACATCAGGAGCCAGCGCTGGCTGGCAGTCAGCGGGGAATTAATTACACACTCACAGATTCACACGTCTGTCTGCAAACACAATGGCTGCAACACAAACAAACAGTGGTCAGCATTCATCGCCACCAAAATGAATAAAACAACACCAGTCATTATCTGTGCCACTCATCTCCCCCTTTTGTCTCAGCTGCTCCACTTCGCCCAGAATTTTCGCTGACGGCACTTTATCCCGCGGTTCAATATCAGGAGACGGGAGTGCATCCGATTTCCCTCCCGCCGCAAGAAACTCAACTCATCATGCAGCCCTGTCCCCTCACTAATGAATAAATGCAGAATGTATTGCTGTAATGTGAGGCATTTTCCACTCTGAATGGCCCTGATTGAAATAAATTGGTTGTGATTAAACCTTTAGAATCGCTCCACACAGGTTTTGTCTCTGCAATAAACTTAAATGCATGTTGATGATCAAACAGAAATGTGACGATTGTTCCCTCATCACAAAGTGTTAGACTATAGCTTTACATTCATCGTGTGCTCTTACACACGAGGCTTCATTATAAAATGGAGCGGTGAGTATCATGACAGCCTCTTCATTCGATTCTCTTTGTCTTCACATGAATAAAAATAAGATGGCATCACATTCTGTACAGTCAGTAAAGAACTCACATCTGAACCTTTTCATATTTATCACATCAACTAAAATAATATAAACAAAATACTGTAATTGACCTGTATTTTATGTCTTGTACCGTTTTTAAATGCTACTCATCGGAAGTGACCAACAAAGAATCACCCACAAAGTGAGTTTTAGCGAGTTTGAGCTCATCATTCTGGTTTTTACAGTATTTTAAACATCTTGTGTTGCTATGGATTTGTGCTTTTCAAAATAAAAGCATCAACGCCAGCAAAAGCAAAGAAGCAAAAAAGAAAAGGACACTAAATTGATGTAAACATTTGCATTTTTAAAGAAGCTTGAGAGTAAACACCGTCTGGACACTACTAGCACTGGACAATAAAACATCAACAACAATCATTTCACTATAATTTTCTCAAAACCAAAAAAGTATATCCCATATAAATCAATATAATGCTCCTGCATTGCACAAACACTGTCACATATAATTGCGATATAATTGCTTTGGATGCCTTAGCTCAGATTTCTTTCTTTAACTTTCACTCAAAAGCTAGAAAAATAAATAAATACAAATCTTTATTTATGTGACATTTATTGTGATATTTACAAATCCACTGCTCCATGTTTCACTTTGCCTTTATTTCTCTCTCACCGGTGACTGGTGATAAACCTGTGCAGCACCTACAGAACAACCTCATATTTCCCTCCGGAGCTGGTGGTGGAGACCAGAGGCTGCAGATTAGGGCATTTTCCTTCATTTGGTCACAAACACGAGTGAGGAAAAGTCGCCCTACATCTGCTGGTTGAGTGAATAAGCAATTATTTGTGAACACGTTTGTCACGAAAGCTTTAAAAGGTGACGATAAGGGCCAAGCGGTCATACTCTCCACGTGTGAGCAGAGGTTTTGTCTGAGTGGACCCGACGTGGACCAAATAGCTCACACCTCCTGTTTAATTCCAAGCAGATTGTACTTCCCCCCTGCAGTACGACACTTTCCAGTCTAGTTGGTGGCACACAACAAAGAAGACTCTGTAACCATGGAGACTTAAAGATCGTCGGTGCCAAGTCATTCCATTACATATCAGTCCAAACGTGTCTTTACTTTATGGTCCAACTGTGTGGTGGACATCATTTTTCTTCTGTGCTAATAGAAGTCAATATTGTACCCTGCTGTTTTTAGCCCGTGTTGGACAAATGAAAGACTTGAGAATGTCTTCAGCTCAGCTGCAGGTAGCAGAAGATGCTGAGATTTTCTTTGGCAGTGTCCAGGATGGACGGGATATTCGAGGGACAGCTCAGTTTGGAGATAAAGTAAGAAAGTCACGGTTGAGAGGGTTTGGAGGGACAGTGATTACACTGGACACGCTCCCTCACTACAACACTTTCCAGTCCAGTTGGTGGCACACTCTGGTTTGGGCCCAAAGGGACAACAAAGAAGATACTGTAACCATGGAAACTTGCTTGAGATTACATGAGGAGGTTTACTGGTGCCCACATACAGTATGTACACCTCCTTTCATTGGATCTCAGTCCAAAATAGTCTTCAACCTCCTTAATAACAACCATAATGAATGATCCAACTGTGTGGTAAGACATGTGCAGGCCCCACTCAAATCCTGGTCACATGACAGTGAGGGTGGACATCAGCTGTGTGATGTGTTTCAATATTAAATTCTGCAGTTTTTTGGCCGGTATTGGACAAATGAAAGACAAGAACGTCTTCAGCTCAGGTGGAGGTGAAGAGATTTTCATTGGGATTAACCAGGATGGACAGGATTAGAGATTAGCATATTTGAGGGACAGCTCAGTTTGGAGATAAACCAGGAGAGTCAAGGTTCACGTGCAGAGGAGGGACGTTGAAGACAGAGGACGACCGCAGAGACATTGTTATGGAATAGAAATGAGGACAGTAGGTGTAGCAGAGGAGGACGCAAGGGACCGGGCAAAATGGAGGCTAATGATCACCTGTGGCGACCCCTAAAGGTAGAAGCTGAAAAAGGAGAAGCGCAGCATCCCTACTGTAGACCACGCCTCCGGAGATCAGAGTTCTCCAGGCAGCAACAAACAAAAAGATCCTCCACACACACACACACACACACACACACACTCTGACAACTCCATCAGCTGCAGCGTTTTCGGTGCAAAGTGAGACGGATGCAAACATGGTTTATGTATATAGGAGAACAACATCATGTTACAGGTCGCACCATTAGCAGACAATCGCCTCTGCACGTCATGTCAGGAAAGTGTGGAAGTGGCAGAATCAGAGACGGCTTTTCTTTTCTTTTTTTTTAAAGCAGAGCAGCGTCTGTGATCCTGGAGCTGAAGGAGAGCTTTGCTCTCCCCAGACACGCTTCCTGCACATGCAGCAATACCGGGGAACTGGAGCCTGATTGGAGAGGACAGCCTGGCCCCCGCCCGGTGCCAGCAGTGTGTTCAGAATTCGACATATGCGACGGCCTCCTGGCAGGAAACGCGGGGTCCGCTGGGCTCTGACTGGCAGCAGGAGCCGGCGTGGCTTCACCGTGGCGGCACACCTGATGATGACAGCGAGGTTCAGCCAGATGAGGCCGTCTCGATGCTGCCCACGTGACAGCCGGCCATCAGCGTACATCCTTGTGAAAGTCACCTGCAGGATGAACGCTCGGCTGGACGAGCTGGTAGAGGAAAAATAGCTCGTACTCGCGTCCTCCTCCACCGCGGAGGACTTGTGTCAAAAAACCGGCGCTCGGCACCTCAGCTTTGAAACCTTAATGGCATTACGCTTGTGAGCAGACAGCTGGTTAGAGATGAGCACGCCGAGCCCGGACTGCATTATTAAGTGTAATGAATGTCAGCACTCCGAGCTCACCCGACACATCAGGTGCCAATTATAGAGGTAAGCCTGATAAGGTTCTAAACTCAAAGTCACCGCGGAGGAGCTCCTTTTGGCCTAACTGACATCTGCCTCATTAACTTGGAGAAAGGGGAGAAGAAGGTTTGCAAACCAACTCTGCCACCAGGGCTCCGTGAGCCCTCGCGGGGGCAGAGAGACACACATATACTCCCCCCGGTGCATCTCCACCGCGCTCGCTCTCCTTTACCTATTATTGATGAGGTTGGAGGTTGAATGAAAAATGAATGGGAGGCAGCCGGAGTGACATTTGGAGGTGATTAGGCGCGAGCATAGCTGGAGTGTTTGGCGGGGCAGTTCATTCATTAGTCAGCTGCGAGGAGCGGCTCAAATCTTCGCGCATAAAGAGGTAAATAAAGCATTCATGGGTATCATTGCCTCGGGCAGCCGGAGCAAACACTATTGATTTTTTCCGGAGTGTTCTAAAATAATGGTCACAGATGTGTCAAGACATTCATCAAACCGTCTCCACGAGCCAAATCCTCCGCGCAGTAAAAAGCCAATATGCTGCTCTGTTCTCTCGAGTAATCGGAAATCTGTGTCAGTGTAAGTGGTGACAGTTGCTGCGTTGGACCCTCAGCCAATCACACACACACACACACACACACACACAAGCCTGATTTCATACCACATCCATAATTCCTACATTTTCATGTAAAAATGACACTTTTAGATAGAAATCTCACTCGTGGCCAGACGAGTGTTTCAGCGCCGTACTAAAAGACATCTGCATCGTAGCAACACTCAAACAAACATGTCACATGACCATAAAACATGCTGGTTTTCTTGTGTTTCAGAGAGTACAAGAAAGAGCTTGTATTTCTGCTCTGAGATGAACAAGAAAATGAAACTGTAAGTGTTCACAAAACTGCGGTCGATAACAACCAATCAGGAAGTGAGTGTGGGTCATTCTGAAAAACTCCTGCCAGCTGCATGATTTCCACAATCTGTCTTCAGTGTTTTTGTGCAGACGTCTCCTCTGTTTAACATCATCCTGTTTCTGAACCTGAACAAAAATAACTGGAATTCACAATCTGGATTGACGTGATCTAACCTGACACGAGCTCGACCCTGCCCGACCCGTCCGGTCCCGGCAGGTTAGAGTCAGTCATGTATAACCGCGCTCCTGTCAAGACCATCGCTGTTTACCTGCAGCAACAGGTCGAGACGTTTTGTCCATGTCGTTTCTGAGCGGCCAACGAGGCTTCACATTCACGATTATATCACCAACTGTTGACTTCTAGCACGGTTTGCACAAAACGTTTGTGTCTGAATCATTTATATTTGAATTGAAAATGCTAAACTTGAATAATTGCATTAAAAAAACTGAATTTGAATCATTTAAAATTGCTAAACTTGAATAATTGCATTAAAAAAACTGAATTTGAATCATTTGAAATTGCTAAACTTAAATAATTGCATTAAAAAAACTGAATTTGAATCATCTATATTTGAATTGAAATTGCTAAACTTAAATAATTGCATTAAAAAAACTGAATTTGAATCATTTGAAATTGCTAAACTTAAATAATTGCATTAAAAAAACTGAATTTGAATCATTTGAAATTGCTAAACTTGAATAATTGCATTAAAAAAACTGAATTTGAATCATTTGAAATTGCTAAACTTAAATAATTGCATTAAAAAAACTGAATTTGAATCATTTATATTTGAATTTAAATTGCTAAACTTAAATAATTGCATTAAAAAACTGAATTTGAATCATCTATATTTGAATTGAAATTCCTAAACTTAAATAATTGCATTAAAAAAACAGAATTTGAATAATTTATATTTGAATTGAAATTGCTAAACTTGAACAATTGCTAAACTTGAACAATTGCTAAACTTGAATAATTGCATAAAAAAACTGAATTTGTGATGTATAAATTAAAGTGACTTGACGACTGCATTTTGGAACATCTCAATTATTATTAATATTATTTCTTTTTTTGGGGGGGAGGGGGTGTGTTCTATAAGGTATCCGGAGCAGAAAGCCTTTAACGCAAACCTGAGTAGAATGGATGTACCCTAAAACACAACACGTTCCATTTTCTTAAAAAAACTGCAATTTCAAGCTCCACTTTTCACGCCGACCGGACACGGATGACTGTGCATTTTTTATTTACGGAGCAGATTTTCAATGCAGCGCTCACAACAATGTGAAAAGTATCTTCCAGCCGAAGATAAAGCCGCTGGATTTATACGACCCCCTGAGTCCATTGCAAACCAACAAGCCTCAAGGTGCATGTCGTGGACTCTTTCAGTAATATGTAATGTACTCTCCACTATAAAGCCCTTTTCCTCCCAAGGCACTACCCACTGTCTCACTATATATTCTTGCCGGGCTTGGTGGCACTGATTATTAGGCCGATACATCACGGTGAACAACAAAAACAGCAGGAGGAAGGAGAGGAGAGGGGGGGGAGGACCATGGGGGACTTTTTATCGCTGTCCGTGCCCGAGCTTTACTGTAGGAAGCATAAGAGTTCAGCGGAGAGGTGGCCAGATAAACTGCCCTCAAGTGACCACACGGGAGTTACGCGCGAGGAAGATGCAGCGGCTGCTGCGGCGGAGTGATTTTCTGATGTGCAG
Organism: Solea solea; assembly: GCF_958295425.1. Classification (NCBI taxonomy): domain Eukaryota; kingdom Metazoa; phylum Chordata; class Actinopteri; order Pleuronectiformes; family Soleidae; genus Solea; species Solea solea. The sequence goes on from NC_081141.1 coordinate 27,513,660, forward strand.
AAAGAACCCTGATCAAATAACCGCTTGTCAACACAGGGATGGAGAGAAATGGAGGAAACGGGAGAGGCTGTGGAATCGTTCTTACTCCACTGTGGAATATGGCCCACAGTGTGCCTTAGGTAATCAGAGCAACATCATATAATATGTGTCTGAGCGACGGAATACAGATGAGGCAAATGCTGCTGCTGAAGTTTCACCGGGATCATTACAGTTCTGTGGAGTTCTGAGATGACAAGCTTCTCTCTATACGTCCGAGAGTGCCAATTAAAGGTCCAGTGTGTTACACTTAGGAGGGTTTAATCGCAGAATTTGAATTTTCCACCCATAAGGAAAGGAAAGGGATCTTTATTATACACTGAATTTCACAGTGAAATTACGAGGTCAGATGGAGGGTTGATCGGAGCCGCTGCCGCTGAGCCACAGCTGAAACTGAATGTGTCTGATATTCATCCATGTTTTGATGCCCTACTTGGGCCTTAAATTTCAGCCCTCTTGTATGACTTCATTCACACCTGGAATTAACATCTGTCCTGTGAGCGTTAAGTGTGAGCACTCCCAGATCCTTCACAGATGTGTCCTCAGATCCTCAAAAACCATATTCAGAGATTGATTTAGGAGACTTATTTTATGTTACAGCAGTGCGAGTAGGGCGTTCATCCACTCATGTGTCCTCACACATTTCAGAAACAGAACTTTGTCTTTACCAGGTCTGAACTGGGCCTACTACAATCTGAATGGACAGACGCATGGCCAGAAAATGCAATTTCCACTACACAAACAAACAACAACAACAACAACAACATCCTTTTTGGTATACACAGGCCACCGTAGTTCCCTGACACATTTGGGAACGGGAGAGTGACTAATTCAAACACACTGGAACTGTAAATGCTTCCAACTCGAAAGTCTTCATGCAACATGAACATGAGAATATAGAATGTTTTTACTCACCTGTGTGATGAATCAGTGGATGAAGCACAGCACCCAGCAGACAGAGAGAAAAAAGAAACACATATATATGTTAGTATTTAGAAAATTAGAAAATGAATCAATTCTGTCAAGACTGACAAATGAAACCAAATTCAAACACACGATTATATATGATCTGATTGCAGTTTGGAGCCTTGGGTTGTTTTCGTCAAAGATGACGATGACGAAATAATTTTGTTGACGCCCCCTTTTTTCATGACGATAACGATCAAAACATGACGAGAGTTTTCGTTGACGAGACGAGAATGGACGTAAATGTCAGAGTGTAACTGTTGAAAAGTTGAAATATGGATTTGTTAAATCCATTTAATTTTTTAAAAGACTATACTACTTTTTTTTTTTACTAAAACTGACTAAAACTTTTTTGAGTTTTCATTGACTAAAACTGGACTAAAACTATCACATATAGAAATGACTAAAACTGGACTAAAACTATCACATATAGAAATTACTAAAATGTGACTTAAGCAATAATGTTTTAGTCCAAAAGACTAAAACTAAGACTAAATCTAGAATGGCTGCCAAAAACAACACTGGCCTTGGGCACAAAAAACCCTGCATCCAAGTGACAATATTCTGCCGGTGTAACATAAAATGCAACCCTCTGAAAGCCCTTGTTGCTCCATCTTGTACTGTTGCTTGTAACATTATATCATCAGCACTCAGCCGTGGTGTGACAAGGCCTCTGGAGGTCTGCTAACACCACCGTCTCTTCTGCGGCCCCAATTAGAAGACTTCACCTGCTCAGCAGGGAACGGAGTCAAAAGTCCTCCATCTGTCAGACCTGTGTGCCGCCGCTGTCATATCACTCTTCAGAAACAGCCACTGAGGCCCGACCGCTGCTGCCTTTAAAAAGCCTCTTATGTTTTGACGGCCACCGAGGCTCTCTCGGAGTGTTCGCCGCACTTTTGACAGGCTGCCGCTCCGGCTCCTTCAAGGAAGACTCGTGCGCTGTAAATACTGCATGTCAGACAACTCTCTGTCAGAGTGTTCTCTAGTACGAGCAAACTGGAGGATAGCGAGCGAGTGAGTGAGTGAGCGAGTGCAAGATGAAAATACCCGTGCAACTCGGAACAGAACGGGGATGATGGAAAATGCTCGGCACAGCTTTGGGCTGAAATATCTTTTTTTTTTTTTTTTAAATGTCAAAACTTTCCGTTGCATTTTTGAGGCGTCGTAAACATTTTTTTCTCAAGTTTAGCTCATTAAGATTTAATATAAACAGCTGTTCATTTGATTCAAACCATGGTCAAATGACAACAAACAAGGCTGATTAAATGATTATAGCGGTGTTTAGTGCTTATGTAATCTGCAACACAGATTGGAGTTTGATTGAAAACACAAAAAGTTAGAGAAGTGAATTCCACTGCTCAAAAAAACCTAGTTATTCAGCAGTTTGATGGGTTAAATACGTCCCGTCCCCGTCCACATACATATACAGAAGAAATACTCAGTCATGTCTGATAGTTTTGCTTGACAGAGACTTTTTCAACAACAAAAACCACCAAAAGTGAGGCAATTTAAATGTTTACTCGAATAAAATGTTCATAAGTGTACAAAGGGGGTTGGATACCTTGCTGAGGGGTACCCCAGCCCTTTGATCTTTGTCCCTGGTGGGGACTCGAACTGGCAACCCAAGCCAAGTTCCAACCGTGATTTATGAAGGCCATTAAATTGCGCCGCCATTTACAACAACATTCCAAATAGACAAACTAGCCAGTATACTATACTATACTATACTATACTACAGTATACTATACAATTTGACTTGTATAGGGCTGAATCACAACACTGTGTATAGACAACATCATCAAGAGCACAGAACCATCACGTCCGTTCTGGTATGCAAAGGCCACCGTAGCTCCAGAAGCTCCACAATAGGAGGAAGTCCTATATTTGTGATAAGATGCCACCAATTCTTCCTCACTGGACCCATAGAGAAGCCATTATTCTACAGATTCCCCACCTTCAAACGCATGGAGGTTTATTTTCTGAATGGCATTGAAAACAGGCCAGTCTGAGTAAGAGAGTTGAGTTGGTTCTCCGGTCATGACCTAGCAGTGGAAGCTTGCTCCCAGGGGCCCGTTGGACAGTCCTGGCCGGTGACACATTGATGTATGAGCTCCAGTTTTTTGCTCCCGCTCCCCCCTCAGCACAGAGAAGCAGGTGTGCTGATCAGTGCCACTTGATCTGTCAGTCGGACGGATAAAAATAGCCCCGAAGATTGAGCTGGGAGCAGGACTCGACTAAGTCTTTGGTGGAAAAACTCAATCGACGTCGAAAAGGCTCCTCAAATGTTCTCGACCGCGGTAAATGAGGCAAAGTCTTCTCAAGGTTGAACGTCTGAAATGCAGCTCTTCAGCGGTCTGTTCTGTCGAGGAGGCTCGTCTTACAATCAGGAGTCTGTTACCTTGAAATTTCCTCCTCCGACGCTCTCTGATGTTAAATCACTATGTAAATCTCAAGTGCCCAGACGACACAGAAGTTATCTTCTAAAAAACAAAGCCATTTCTCGTAAACCTCGCCAAGGTGACTGCAACTAATACAAGGACTCTTCAAGGAAGTCCTTGACTTCACGGGAGTGAGAGTGTTCTTGCATTATTTTTTTAACCACCGGTGTTTAAAGTTTGCATGGAAGACGGTCATAGTGATGAACTTATCGTCATAATATTGTTCTCTGCGTGAATATGGAGCATTGCTCACAGTTCTTTGAAGTTCTGCCACTTTTTGATTTCCCTTGCCCCAAAAACGTGACGGCAGAACTTTTATGGTTCTTAATAGAAAGTTTTCCCAAAATGGGAGTTGAGCCCCTTGTTTATGGGTGAAACTTTATCCAAAAGAGATAAACTGGACACTGGATCCTGGATCTTATAGTTGTTGCCGTCTTAAATAAACTTGACACAAATCCACCCTGATCTGTTAACATGCCACTGAGATATCGACATATATCTGGTTAAATGAGACTCTAAACACTTTACTCGATTATCAATCGATTACTATATGAATCGTCAACTATTTTGATAATCGCTTCATCAGTTTGAAGCTTTTTCTTCATGATTAAAACAATTCGATTTCTGATCGTTTCAGCTTCTTAAATGTGAATATTTTGTTTGTTTCGTTGCTCCACGGAACAAATAAATGAAAGGACATTTTTTTTGACATTTTATGGACTAAACGATTATTCGAGTAAATAATCGACAGACGAATTGATTATGAAAATAATCATTATTCATAAGATTGCCCTATGGATTGGATCACAGAGAACAATATTCTGTTTAAATCCATTGATTTGGGTTAGGGTTACATATGATTTCTCTCTCTCTCTCTCTCTCTCTCTCTCTCTCTCTCTTCCTCGAGGCTCTGGGAGAAAAAAAAGAGAAAGTATAACTTTGCAGGTTTTTCTCTGAGAACTTCCTGATCAGGAGAGATTGAGGGCAGAGATTACAAAGAAAGGAGCGAAAGCTGCAGCATCAGCACTCTGATTGTGCTGCTTGTTTGAACAGCATGTGGTGATTACACCACGAGGACGCTCCGAGTAATTAAACGCGGTGCGTTTCCCCTTCATGTTCCTCGTGCCGCTCTCTTCTTCACCACGCCGTGCATTTGCATGAGGTCAATTTAAACCCACGCCTAGACTTCCCTGCGTGCAGCAAATTCTAACCTAGATATTGATTTAGAATGCAAATGAACGATTAATCCTCAATTTATGGGAGGGATTCTAAATAGAAACATCAACTGTGACACTACAGTGGTTTTAAGACGGTGAAAATGGCAATAAAAGTCTGCAAATGTTGGCTTTTTATCACATACGGCTCTTAGATTAACTCTGATTTCTTTCTTTATTTCTTTATTTAAAGAAGCATCCACGTGAACATGCGTGCCGCTGAGGCTTTTATGATTAAAGTGATTAAAGCAAATGAGCTACATTGCAATTACGCTCCCTTTGGCTGGGTTCCTGTATCCGACTTTTGTCGAAGGTAGAAAACGAAGAAGAAGAAGAAGAGGAAGAAGCAGCTCGTCTAATTAGCTACAGCCACTTGTGGTGGCATCAAGGGCAACTGCCATTTAAAACAGTGGAGCTGTGATTGCGATCAACTCTCTGCATTAGCATTAAAAGCTAAGAGGCACATTCAAATGTGGCTCGGCAGCTTTTATTCCACACTGACATTAATAAATGTTATAAGATCAGCTGATGCATAACGAGTGTATAAATGGCAGCAGTGGTCATTACATTTACTCGCAGGGCGTCCATAAAACTACATTGAAGTGCGACGTTTTTCAAATAAAAACAATCTGCATCCAGACGACAAATGTCCTTATACTAACACGTGTACAGTTGTGTATAATAGTCGTGTGTTTAAAAACGTGAATAAAGCACAAAAGCCTTATCATCATTTTTATTTCGATGCATTGGGAACGCTGCACGTTATATTCTAAATCAAAAGATGAAGAAAAATGTATCTATGTTTTAACTACTTTACAGAAAATGAAGAAAAATGAATAATCGGCTGTTTACAAACTGAAATATTTATTGTTTAAACTGAAAAATCTTTAGGGTTTAGCATTCTTGTGAACGGGTAGTCCAGCAAAGGATGATTCAACAACAATTCATCTGCATTTCTTGGTTTTGCCTGTCGTGAATTGTAAATTACTGCCTGATATTCAAAGTTATTCTGGAAGATATTGTCAAAAATCAAATTTTTTTCTGGCACTTTTGTGGTTAAAATAAGCCGGACATTTTCAGGCTCAGGCATTAAAGCGTTATGCACCGTAAATTCCTTTTATATTTTTTTTGGTACACACACAATTCTGTCATCATGACAAAAGGAAGAGCAAGGATTTGTGTCGTGACACCGACAATAAACTGAAATAAAGTTGTAACGGAGCGTTCCGTTCACGGCTGAGACTCGAGTTGTCGTCGCCAAGAACCAGTCAAAGAGAATATGGAGTTAACGGCTTTATTTTCACACTCAAATGTTATTAAACTGATCCCAGATCATCGATTCAACTCATCAAAATGACAAATATTCTCATATTCCATCGATGACATTTGTCTGTTTACCAATCAGGAAGAATATGTCACAGAAAAGGCTGTCATGGATTTCACGAGACACACAAAACATCCTTTCAAGAAAGAGACTCGAGCAAAGAGGAGACACACGCCAATTGGCTGACAAGAGCATGTTCCGCCTCCACTGGTTTATTTGCATGAATGTCTTCATTCCGGTAACAAGCTCTTATGATGGCGGATGGAATAACATCTTATTAATCATTGTTCTCTTCTTCACGCTGCTGGGCCACGACGACGGCGGCGGCGACGCGGGGGGAAACTGAACGCTGGCACGGAAGCGCGTTCACACGAGTAGGAATGAGCTGCGAGTGAGTCGCAGCGGAACGGGCGAGGAACGCGACAAAGGCGGCCAAGAAGTTATTCTGCACCGAGGGCCCAGGATTCCTCCTCCCTCTGTTCACAACAATCAACGACACACAGGGATGAAGGAGATGGCACCGAAAATGGAGAGCGCTTCATCTCCAAAGTGTTCGGGGCGCAGTCGAGGCTTTTGTCATCGGCTTCTTGGCAAGAAAATCACATCCAATAGCCGCGGCGTCTTGGAATCTACTCCTCTGCCACTTTTCTGAATAAGACTTACACGACAAGTTTTAAAAGTGATCAGGAGAGGAGGATGCGGTGGGAAGAGGCTTTACACGGGGGAGCTGGAGCGGAGGACGGCAAAATGTGAAGGACTCCTGCTGCAGGAAATAAATAAACCATGCGTGGCCATTTAATTGCTGTCTCTGAGGAGAAGAAGAAGAAGAAGAAGAAGAAGAAGAAGAAGAAGCCCCGTGACTCTTACAGATGAACCTGGTGATCCAGCTCCACAGCTTCCACTTCACCCTGAAGACATTCAAGGCCACGAGGGCTCGAGTGATTCATGTCATTAGCTGCTATATTCTGGATTTTCAAACTTGTGTGAAAAGAAAGACGGAAAATAAGCAGCAATCAGCAGATTGTCCAAGGTGTCCAAAGATTAAACAGGAAGTATAACAGCACGGGGAGGAACACTACAAAATAAAACAGGAAGTATAACGACACAGGGATGAAAAGCTACAATATAAAAGAGGAGAGAAACTGGACAAGGGAATCTACGACAAAATAAAACAGAGAGAAAAAACACTGAAAAAACAAAAAACAGAAAAGTACATAAAATAAAGGAGAAAACTGTGAAGTTTTTGCTGCTGGTGAATAAAGATACTTAGAACACAGAATTTATAAAACCTATAAAATCCTTTTCTTTATCGTGTTTATAAAAAATTCCGTAAACACGGAACAAGGTAAGAAAAAGAATGCTATCATGAAGCTAAATAAATATGCTTTTTTTAAACATAATTTTTGTGGATATTTATAAGCAATAACCATCAATACCGATCTCATTCCCCAAGTAAAATAAAAATCAATCACACTATAATCTCAGCCCTCTGTTTGCATACACAGATCTTAGGGTGATTGAGGTTTAGTATTAATATTAATAACTAGTATTTTGTGGCCACAAATGAAGAGTTTATCATGTCTGTAGCTCCATAAGTTTGCTCATGCTTCTGTAAAGAGAAACAAAAGTCATGTTGTGTTGCAGTGGAGATCAATCCTGCAGATAACTGAATAAAAAAAAAGAAAAAGAAAGAAAACAGATGAGATATTGATTCAGGGGCTGATTACAGCCACACGGATGAATGTCAAAAATACTGACACGCTCTCCGTCTTCATGGTTTTGTCAGTGTGGGGACAAAAGGACGAGCAGCAGCAGCGGCAGCGGCAGCAACAACAGCAACAGCAGCAGCAGCAGCAGCAGCAGCAGCGGCAGCAGCAGCAGCAGCAGTTCCTCTGGGACAAATCCCAGCAGCGACGCTTTCCATGTCAAGGTTGGCTTAAGTGATTTTATTGTACACGGTGATAGACTTGGTATCAGACTCAATTAACTGGAACATAATCAAACAAACAACAGCGGCGCTGTGTCTGCGGGGGAAGATGCGGAGGCGTGCCGACACCTCTGAGGTCAAAGGTTTGGTTTCCTGTGGGAGCCGTTCATTAGAGATGAAGACGCACTCGGCGCGGCTCGTCGCGCTTCAGCGCGGCTCGTCGCGCTTCAGCTGAACAGACAGTCGTTATTTAACACATCGATCTTCAAACTACAGAAGTAACATAGAAGTGATGCTTAAACTATGCCGATTTTTTTAAAGTACATTACAAACAAACAGATTTCTAAGGCAAATGTGAACTTCAGATGAGAAGAAAAATGCATATTTACATCATCTACTGAATTTATACAAACTGCACTTTCATAATCCAGGCAATTTCCCTAGAGCTCTGACTTGTAACTTCCGACACACTCCCCCCCCCCCGCCACAAAACCCCCAGAAAAACACTGAGTCACTGCGCTGATACAAACAAGCACTGACACCACAATGACGTATGAAAAACAGGCTGCTGCTGTTTCCTCTTTCACAAAAAAATGTAAAAACTGACATATTGTGGCGGATGTATTAGTCGTGTGTCACTCCAGGCCAATCAGCCTGATATCAACAGATTTAGAACCTCAGATTCTTGAAAGACCCACATCTAATTCAGCCGTGACGACATTTAGAAGAGTTTATTGGCAGAAATTGCCCATTACACATAATAATTATGTTTCTATAAGTGTATAATAATGATAATAATAAAAACATTTAGGTTTTGTAGCCATTTTGTATGTACAGCCCGAACAAAAGCCCATTTCACAGTTTGAAATGGAAGCCGAGTGCACAAAGTAGAAAGTGTTCAATATTCACATCGAACTGAAAACACTGAGACTCCATTTAGAGTTGTGTTACTGTTCCAACACAAGTCAAAGATTCACAGTCACTTTAGCTCCGACTGTGTCTCCACCAGAGATGATAATTAAAGTTTTATTTCAGGAATTTACGTTCTCGGTCCCAATTAGAGGTTTCAGTCAATCTGTGTTTTCCTGCCATTAAATTGCACAGTTTAAAAGTGAATTGTGTCACAAAGAAGACGTTTTTTTTACATTTTTGTAGCCTTAGAGTAAGTATTTTCATATCTACTTTAGGCAAGTGGTTTGGTGTAAGAAATAAGACTCTGTCCACAAAAACAACAAAAAAGAAGAAAGAGATTTGGAAACGTGCTTAGACTATTTTTGGTATGTGAAGGCCACCGTAGTTCTGTGTTCAAATGAGGCTGAGCTCCCAAAAAAGGGGTCCAGCTCCCATGAAGGTAACCAAATTGTACTACTGTGAGGGTCGTTAAAATATAAGCAAAAAACTATATTTGGAGAAAGCCAGATTGTCCCCAACAATATTAGAGAGGAGCGAGTAGATTTTACAAGCGTCAGTGAATGCATCACAGCAGAGCAGAAGTCCCAGAGAGAGCGCAGGTGACCCCGCAAAGATAAGATTATCATTCCAACCCTGCTAGAGTTGTATTGTTGTGTTATTATCGTCCTTCACCGTGTCCTGCATCAGGCACTGGACATAAATTGTGACACGTCCAATGTGTAATTCATGTGAATACTAGGACATGCTGGGAGCATGACATACAAAAGACTGCACATTCATTCATTCATTCATTCATTCATTCATGTATGCATGTATGTATGCATGCACTCAACATTCAATATGCAGGAGCTGTGCTGCTCCTAACATGGCCTACAATATGTTCTCATATCACCGTGTGTCACATCTGCTCTGCTCCACTTTGCCGGACATTCTATCGCAGTATGAGCCCTTTAATGCTCTGTATTTATATATATACATACAGTATATAGAGCTTTTCTAGTCTTGATGACCTCTCAAAGCTGCTTTATACAACAGCTTTGTCATTCACCCATTCATACAGCTCATACCTTTAGCTTTAACATCAGCAAATGTGTGTAGTTGTTGTTTTTGATGATGGATTTCTAGAAAGAAGATATAAATGAACAAATGCACACAGCTGTGACTGTTTGCAAATAAACAGGATGTTTTTTTTCCCCTCAACAAGTTCCTCATTTTGTGTGAACGTTTATCTGATTCTGCACGTCCATCATCGTGGAACTGAAACGTGTCTGCAGTCTTGGCTGCACAAAAAGGTTTTTCCTCTCCGTTATTCAGTAAAATGAGTGAATATTGGGACTTTGAGTTGCTCACAACATGGAAATCACGTCCCTTTTTCTCTGACCTTATTGGTTTTTGTCACTTAGAATTCCTGTTTCCACAACTCTGAACATTTCTGCGTAGTGTTGCTTTAAAAACCGTGACATGTTGACTGATTTTCCCATTATCATAATGGCCTGAACTGTCAGTGACCACAAACAGAAGGCAATCAGCTAGAAAACATGTCCGGTGTCTCGCAGCGTCCCACCCGTCCAACAACTTCAATAACGTCGCCACAAAAACTCATTTTCTACCTTGTAATATTAACGACGAGGTGATTCTTGGCCTCATTAGTTATTCATTGCCTCTAATGTCTGAACATATGGTCAGTGACCACAGGTGATCTTTGCATGAGCCACATTGCCCTCACCACCTCCACCACCTCCACCAGGAAAGAAGAGAGAAATCCATTCATGCTGAACTCCTGGAGTCTGCAGGGTTTCTCATGCATCAGTCCCTGATCAGCAGTTATTCAGGTCTTCAGACCTCCTGCCTGCCTCCAGGCTAAGTGCTGGGAATCAGAGGAATCACACTCTGGAAATCACTTCAATCTGTATGATAATTCAAGGGTCTCATCTGGGATTGCGGTCCAGTTCAATGGCCAGAAAGTGTCAGATTGGTTTGTGATTTTGTGGACGTGGCAGTTGAAACAACAGCCGTTTACAGTCTGCTGCAGCAACTGTCTTTGTGAGAGTAAACGTCGCTCTTTAAAATCGTTTATTTTAAAAATCAAACTGTGTGATGCTGTGTAGGAATTTTTTTCTGTTCATAAAGTTGACGATATCATCGCAAATTCTACGGAAGCCTATTTCTGCCAGACAAGAAAAAAAGGGATAAAACTGATTTGAAATTGTGAGATAAAATGTCGAAATTATAATTTAAAAAATTTAAAATTATGAGATAAAAAAGTTGAAATTATGAGATAAAATGTCGACATTAGGAAATAAAAAAGTTGAAATTATGAGTTTCAAAAATTTAAAATTATGAGATAATATGTCATAATTAAAAAAAATATATAATTATACAAAGACTTTCACATGTTGCAGTAATATAATATTATTGTGATCAGAAACTTTCACAGATCACATCTGAGGTGAAGTCATAGAAAAAGAAGCTTTTGTTACCTTAAAAACATCAGGTGAAGAAAAGAGAGCCCAAAGGCTAAAATGCCTTTAAGTCATAAAGAAAAGTGCAAAGATGAGAAGTGTACATCCTGAAGAATCTACACAAATCTCTCTAAAGCCGAAGCACCTGAGAACCACAAGGATTTCAGCAAACACGTTTGGACGATCACAGCGAAGCTCGGGCTTTTAAAGTCTGCTCATGAGCAGGCTGCATGTTTGGCCGGGAATAAAACTTTAATTACGTTGATGCTTCCTTCAAATTCTCTGGACGGACCAGTGGGCTGACCCCCCCCCCCCCCCCCCCCCGGAACCCCCCACCCCCCCACTGGGAGCTGCAGGAAGGCGGCTTAATGCTGGAGTGTGTTTGACTGCCAATTACACTGGGTGTGTTTCAGTGGGGTGTGAAATCAGAATCCCTCTGCCACAAAAAACAAAAAAACAAGCTCTTTTAGGGGAAGGGGAATTTTACTAGCATACATACATATATGTATACTTTAAATTTACCAATAGCACAACGACAAAACAACCCAAACAACGCCATTTTGGCAGGAAGACGCACTGTTCAACACTACGTGGACAAAAGTGTTTGTACACACACGTTCTTTGGTCAGAATTCAGGCTTTGGACTTGGACCGTTATCTCCAATGAAGGACAATCTTAACGCGTCACCATGCCAACAACACTGTCCTCCAATGAAACGTACATTTGGTCGTATGAAGGAATTACGACCTATGTCTACATTTTCAAAACCAGCGGCCCAAAACGACCCATAGTTACGTTTCAGTTGGAGGACAGGTTGATACCAGCATGTTTTGCCTTCAACTGCTGTTCAACAAAACTTCTGCGGCGTCTCTACGTGAAACAAACACACAAACTAGTGACTCCTCTGTTAAATATCGATTTTTTTTTTGCTAACTGTTGGAGATTAACTATGTTATACTCATGACTCGTCCAGTTACGACACTCTCTGACCATAAATGGCCACATTACCAGAATCTCTGTCGCTGCTGTCTGTCCCCCCCCCCCCCCCCCCCCCATGTTTTATTACGTCTGCAGCTGCACAAAGCTCCACGTCCACGTCCACTGGTGATTAAGGTCAGACAATTAAAGCGAGCCAGTCGCAGTCCCGGTGACGCGATAAGTAAAAGACAATTATCTGAAATGAATATGATAGATAGCGTTGTCTTGAGTCACATCTTGGCAGGGGTTTGGGTTTCTTTATGACTGAATATGCAGCAGCTACTGTATTAGTTTGAGTGATGATGCTGTCCATGCAGCTGTTGCTGTTTCATCACAGAGAATGCGATTATTAGATAGAGGAGATCTGTTCTCTGCTAAACGAATCAGCATCCGCCACAGCTGCTGTCGTTGAGACAGAACATTCATAAAGAAGCCTCGGCCAAAGAGTAGGGATGGTTGTGATGCTTGTGGTCCATGGAGGTGAGGTTTCATCCACATGGAGGCTCTTTTTCTGTTTTGTTCTTAACCCTTTTTCACACGAGCGTATTGCAGACGGCTCGTTTGCGTAAGCGCACTCTGCATTACCGCAACTGCACGGCGGTTTGTGCTATCGGAAAAATGCTAACAGTTTCTGAAAGCTGAGAAGTTCCATACCAAAGACAACATGTGGTTATTGCGGTAAGTTCATTTCTCCTGTTGCAGGAACGCCTGTACATAGTTTCCATTTTTTGTTCCTGCTTTTATACATTGAGACAAAAACTCAAACCAATGTTACTTTAAACATGTTTTATACTGTTCAGATTTCATGTTTAACATGGAAATCTGGTGTTCATGTACAACTACTTTCTGTTTTTCTTCATTTTAAATTGTTAATACACTATTTTAACATGCAGTAAATTGTAAATAACCTCCAGATACGTTATTAGTAATAGGTAATAAGTTGTAATACCTAATAAGTTGTAATACGTAATAAGTTGTAATACGTAATAATATTACGCAATACGTAATAAGCTGTAATACGTAATAACATTACGTAATGCGTAATAAGTTATAAGCATCATTTTCTGTTTATTTTTTGGTTAACATACGGACATTTTTAGGGTTACGTGTTAAAGGGTTAAGTTTTCGGTAAACATGGCATAGCTGAAAACTGATTTACTACTACTTTAAATGTAGCCCCTGTTGTAGGAACACCTCAGAATTCAGACAGTTTAGCACTGATGTCAACAACTCGGCAGCTCCTGGACGTTCGTATTGCTTCAGTCACACGTGTTTATTATGTTTTAATTATTCTGTCAAAAGTATAAGGACGTCCTCCTCACAAATAAGAGCTCGCTCTCTCTCACGCTCACTCTGTAAATAATGGTTCATGGACATCTTTTTTTAGGAAAACACATGACTTTTAATTAACCTCAGTTGTTGATGTTTTTATGTTTTTTTTCTACCTCTTATTGATTTGATTTCAAGTGTCCTTGTGGAACAAAATGGAAAGGGCAATAACATTTAAATGTATTATTATCGGTGCTAATAGCATGTGCACATTGGTGATGACGAAGGAAAGCAGAGAATTCTACTGGCACAGAGTTGACTTGAAGGGAAATAACAGGGACAAAAAAGACGACTGTTTTATTCCACGCTCTCCTGCTGCTCTACTTTGGGAGAATTGATGCTTGAGGATTTCTCTGAACGCTGTGTGGCTTCTTCAGTTCGCTTAAATCTCAGGGGAAATCACTTTCACATGTGAGATTAGACATTCGGGGTTCAAACACTGAAGAGCAATTTGCACTACAGAGTTCACTGTTTCTCCGGCAGCTTTAGCTTTTGACACCTGTTGTCACACTGGCTTTTACCACCTGGCTCCCAATAACATTTGAAGAACTATTCCTGGAGGACGGCAGCAGAGGTGCAGCGGGACGTATCTGCTGCAGCTGCCTCGCTCTTATAATGAGTGCTGTCACGGATTTGAAGCGGTGAACTTTTTGCGCCCTGATCTGTGGCGGGTCACTGTCGAGTGCATATCAATAATTCATCCCGCAGCTCAACTCTTCCTCCCTTGTTATGAAACAAATCTTGTTAGCGAGTCCTGCCAACGCCATCGCCAGCCCACGGTCTGCCTTTATTTGTGACTCTCCGTGCTCACACTGGAGGCAGAGATGGGGGTTTGGAGGGTAGTAGAGATTAGCGAAGTTCATCTACATGGAGCAGTTACCTGGCTGTGGTGACAGCAGGAAAGAGAGAATGTAAAAACCAGGAAAAACAAAGATATCTTTCTTTTTGGCAAGCCATCAGAGATGTTGCATGTCGCTGGAGCCAGTCTCTGCTGACATAGGGCGAAAGGTGGGGTACACCGCAAACAGGACACCAGGGCAAACACAGAGATGGACAACCATTGACTCTCACATTCACATTCACAGTGTCCAATTAAACTGTTGCATGTTTTTGGACTGTGGGAGGAAACTAGAGAACCTGGAGAAAACCCTCACACACGGGGAGAACATAAACTCCATGCCGCCGGGCAACAGTGCTGGCCGCTATAGAATGAGACTAAATGACCATTTCTTCACAGCATATTGGATATATCAACTTGACACCCTCATTCCTAGTGGTACAGATTCCATCTATCCATTTTCTACCAATTTATCCTCCACATGAGGGTCCTGGGGGGGTGCAACCATCCACAATCAATCTAGACCGACCTAATCCCCAAATCTGCATGTTTTTGGACTGTGGGAGGAAGCCGGAGAACCCCTTGTTCTGCAAGAGTGCTAACCACTACACCAACCGCGTAGTCCGGACGAAAACCATCCATTAATTAATTCATTCATTCATAGTCTACTGTTTTATACTACACATGAGGGTTGCTGGAGCCAATCCCACTTGACATTGGGGCGAAAAGTGGGGTACAACCCTGGTCAGGTCACTAGTCCATCACACCCAACGATGACCCAGCATTCACTCTCAACTCCACACCTACGGTCAATTTAGAGTGTCCAATTAAAGTCAAGTTTTTGCTAGCCACCAAGCTGCCTCATGGTGACATAATGTGCCAGATATGGTCAATTAATACAAAAGCTGCGTGTTGACGCAATGACTTCGCCTCCAATACCAACGTCACAATCTTACATCAACTTCACACCCTCATTCCTAATGCTACGATTATCATTTAAAAGTGTACGACGATAATGGGACTTTATTTCAGTGCTGGCGTTCACAGTATCTGTGGTTTGCAGAAACACACATAGATTGCGATCGTGGGGACTGGGTCTTCACGCGCTGGAATGGTTTCTCCCCTCACAATAGCTTACTCCTGGCATAGACTAGAGTTCATGAGGAAACAGACAGAGCAACGTTGGCCTTTTGCAGTTACGGCTCTTACTCAGCCTTCCCGCTGTTTATTGTAAAACAACCTGGAGCTGTCAGAGGCTCAGTGGAAACCAGTGGGGAGAAGAGAGCAGGGAAGTGGAACGCCGTTACTGGATGTGCTGCTCTGATAAGATCCAGCGAGACTCCGCTAAACTGGCAGCGAGCGACAGTAACCTTTCACATCACTGACAGTCACTAAAAGCAGCGGGGGGATTTGAATGCATTATGTTTGACTTCTTTCAAATTAGCACCTTTTTTCTTTTTTTTTTCTTTTATGGTGCATGTCTTTTCTTGGCTCTTCTGCTTATGGAGGTGGCAGCAGTCGATAAATAAAAACTATAATAATTAAACACCCGGGGATATCGGTGAACATTCTGTGAATGTTCTCAGGTATATATATATACGTAAAAGTTCCCGACATGGAAATGCACCACTTGACTCTCCTCGTACAGAAGACTTCAAATGTCTCACTTTGATCGCAACTGCTCCAGTTTAAACCAGATCCAGGTCCAACAGTTCCCCCCTTATATTAACGTGCTAATGAGATCCCACTGTGATACTTTTTAATGAGACCATCCAGGAGGCCAATTGTCCATAACTAATTATCATATGGTAATTGGCACACCAAAGGGCAGGAGGAGGACTGCTGTTGTTTGTCTCTCTCTGTGCTTAGTATCAAAAGAGCTTAATAAAAGTAATTACGGCAAAGAGACATCTCCAAAACAATCACATGACACCGACGCTGTAAACAAAAGGGATCTGTGGCATTACAGTGCACTTGAGGGAAACCGGTAACTTTGACTGTTCTAAGTCAAACTGAGGTGTGATTATTTTTTCAATCACGGCGTCCGCGGTGGTCTCGATAAGCCGTGCCGTAACAAATTCCTCCCGCAATATTGCACATCATCATCATTCGCTGGCCCCCCGGGAGCTCCGGAGTATGAAATAAGGTGAGGGAGGAAATCTCCCGATAGATTCCACTGATCTGAGAACTTTGATGAATAGCAGCAGCCGCATCGAATTACGCTCAGGTGAAAAAAGAAAACACCTGCCGACAATCGTATTGGTTGAGGTTCTGGTTCAGTGTGCCAGAAAATGGGACAGGGACCACAAACAAACACAAAATAGCAGCTATAGCCTTGAAGATTGTGGCTGACCAGCTCTGCAAACTGAATTTAGCAACAGGTTCTGGTTCAGTACGCAGCACAACGTTGTGCCGGAAACATGAGGGGGGGGAGAAGCTGCTATCGAGTGAGGAAATAAACAAACTGGATTTCACATCACAAGCAAAGAGATGCTTCATGGACAAAACAACTGCAAAGAAAAGAAAAGGTAAATAATGTGACAAAAACGTCATAAAGGCTCATAATGTAACAACTTTTTAGTACAAACTTATTACAAAGTATTTTTCTCATTATAATGTAATCATTTGATTACATTATGGAGTAATAGAGTCAATCATTTATGGATTAACATGGTCATTGTTGAATTGTTGGTTTCCATTAAAACTGTAATGTCATATTGATGTGTGACTGTGACCCATTCGTCATCGTATTTCACGGGGCCAGGAGGATTGTGGGGGGCCCGTAAAAACCACAGTAAACAGAGACTCAGGACAACACGGACACAGACACTGTTGTAACTGATGCTGTGTTAGCTTAGCTCATCAGTGGTGACAGTAAACAGTGGAAAACAGATACCTTTTTCTTTTCCCTGCTCTGTGACGTTTGTTTTCGGTTATGGACCGATACATAGTTTACAAGATAAATGTTTTTTTCTGATACAAAATGAATCCGTCAATAAAAAAAGCACAGATGAATTACTCATTATATCTTGATATTAAGTGGGTCGTAGTAGGATAGTAAACTATGGACAATACACAACATTGATAACACAATATAGACAATAATCAATACAGATAGCACAATGTTTCTCAATGCACAATGCCACTTTGAGTACTACTGCTGCTAAAACTGCATAATTTGTCACTTTAACTCACTTTCATCTTTGTTTTTTGGCTACTTGCTGTATAACAACAGCATAACAATATTGTCCACAGAGAACAAA
The DNA here is from genome assembly GCF_958295425.1 of Solea solea. Lineage (NCBI taxonomy): Eukaryota > Metazoa > Chordata > Actinopteri > Pleuronectiformes > Soleidae > Solea > Solea solea. Next base: position 27,531,347 of record NC_081141.1, read on the forward strand.
ATGAACATTACTGTGTGTATGACTGACTTAACGTACAACAAATGAGACAAAGTGCAATTAATAGTAAAAGTTGGGGAGTGTTTTTAGTATTGACCTGTAGGAATGAATGCTATTTCATGAAATCTGAATTTAGAGGGTGTTCCAGTAGAAACTTGACTAGGAACTTGCGACTTCCAACTACAAATGGAATGCACCATTTGTCTGTAGATTAGAGCATATCACACTGATGTCAAAACTCATAGCACTTAGATTTGTAGTAGCAATACAGCTTAGTTAGTTTCAGTCCTGTTGGGAAAGTAATCAATAAATCACTCAATGAATTGTAAAAATATTCATTACAAATTAATCATAAGGGACAGCGGTAATTTACATGTGGTCCTGATGTCTTGTCTAGTTTGTAAAATTCATAGCATTCCCACTGCTCCACACTGCCTGAGCATGTGCACATGTCCAAACTCTGTTTTCCTCATTTACGTCGTCGTCATTAGGCTTGTGACAATTAGCCATGGATGAGGAAGTCAGGAGGTATCACGCTGCATCCCCATTAGCTCACTGCTGTAGGGTCATTAGACAGGAGTGCGACGAGAGCCGCGGCGGGTTGTTTGCTGCACGGTAATGCACAACAGTGGAGGAGCGTGGGGTTATTTCAATGTTAATGATCACGGAGTAGAGCAAAGAAAAGCCATTAGGACGCTCGGGCAAAGATTGGCGAATTCCACACACACACACACACACAGTGACTCCGGACAATGATTTCTTCACAGGTTGTTGAACAAAGTCAAGTCATGAGATCAAGGGCAGAAATGACGTCTGATTTGAAGCTTTTTTTATATTGAGGGAAAACGGAGGATTCACTGAGTATCTTTATAGAGTGTGACAGTTCATTAAATCAGCAGCGTCAACGCGCAGTACATCACTGTTCAATTACATTACCACAGACCTGTGTGTGTGTGAATTACCTCGTAGCGCGCAGTAAAATGCATTACGGAAAAAAGAAAACAAGGACGAAAAAAAAACGTGTTGGATATTTTTGAAAAATGAATGACCCGCGCTGCCCCCACCGGAGAATACTCATTTAAAAACCAGAGAAACAGAGTCAATGCGTTTGTTTCCCCACAGCAACACAGACTCATGTTCATTGACGATCAATCACAACATGTCAATACAACAGATGAAAGGAAAAGTGCTTGTGTTTGGATCAATCTATGTGAAATTGAGTTGTTCAATGAAAGAATCGTGTACCGCAAAGGTCAGAAAATGGCAGGCGGTTGTCCAGATGCCAGACCTGGATCAATGTTACGTTAATAATCGATAACAAGACGTCCAAGACAATCCAGACCAATGGCATTGTCACGCGGCGCCACTCAGCCAATCAAATTAGTGTCGGAGTGTTTGTACGCACAGTTAAGTCGAACTACAGCGGCAGATTAATTGGCCCGACTGTGTCCTTGTCCCAGAACTCAAGAGGAGAAAGAGAAAGGTCACTTTATGGAACTGTTCAATAAAAGGAAATGTAGACAGCAGATATTTAATTAAAATGTTTTTAGGTAAAAGAAGGGGGAAAAAATATAAGGTTAACTTGATTTAAAAAAGTCGAGAGAAGAGTTTTTTATTAGTATTATTATTACTATTACAGGTTATTTATGTGTTAGGGATAAGCCCATAAAATCCAAAAATCCCATATAGCGCATGCTTTACTATGCACGGACTGTAAAAATGAAAATAAAACTCAGCAACAGTGTTTATATCTGTTGGAGAATGACGTCTTTGAAATACTTCGATACTCAAGTGTGTGATATTGGTTATTTTATTGTATTTTCTTTGACATGCAAGTGAGATAATCACTAAAACAGACACAGATAAAACTAAATTTTAACAGACTGTATCACACTATCATTTTCCAGAATTTAGTGTTGCCCAGACCACTAAGCTTTACCCCGTCCACATGTCCGGATACTAGGTAGACTAAAAACTAACCCTGCAAATGTAGGGATATGTCATATTTTAACAGAATTAACAAAGACACTAACGCTACTGTCATCGAGCTAACACTGGTCAGAATCTGGGCTTTTATCACTTTAACAAAACACGTGTTTGTCCAGGAGATTTTAATCCCAAATCTGTTTTTAAAAAATCCAGTTTCAGTTCAAATGTACAGCCTAGAAGTGCATGCAAAATGCAGAAGAATAGCTGCACAAAGCTGATGATGTATGATGTATGATGGTGGGTAAATATTTCAATATGTTAGAAAGAATACGGTAACGTGTTCAAACTTGAAAAAAGTCTTAATTAGCTGTTTGCTAAGCACAACTAAACAGAAACTGCTCCACCACTATTCCCACCAAAGTCTTCCGAGGTAAGTGCATAATAATTCCTGTTCCTATGGCATGTTAAATCTCCAAAAAAACACATCTGTGTTGTCCAAATTTAGCCGGCTAGATTCCAACCAGTACCTGGTCTTGACTCAGTTACACAGAGGCGAGGTAGAGCTAAAGAGGCAGGGATATAAATGAGGAATGGGACTAAGCCCAAGACCCACTGATGTGGAGCTCCTGAGATCATACTGACTGGCCAGATTGAGAGAAAAGCAGAATTTCAAACAGGTTTCCTGAAAAACCCGGAGACTAAAAGCATCCATCACCCGCGGCTGTTTCAAATGCAGACATCAAAAAAAAGAGAGCTACCTTATGGATTGATCTTGGTTGATAATATAATGGATTTTGCTGGTGCTAGACTGACGGCTGTAATGGGTTTCTACACCAGCTGCCTATCGGAAGTCTGTCAGTAGCGCTGGCTCTCCATGGAGCTCCGTACATTTGCCAGAGGCTCCGCATACCTGCTCTTGGGGGGAAGATATACTAAATTGACTTCAGAAGCACTCACGGAAACAGGAGGAAGAAACACCGGCAGACAAATATACAACATCTCAACATCCTTTTTTTACCTTGCACACATGCAGCGATGTCAACTTTTGCAACAGATTCTCTCTCTGTATTATGTATATATTTAATAATTTACTCTCAATTTGATACAGAATGTTCAGTGAGTCACCAGCAGATAACTGCGGGCTGTTTTGCATTACAATGAATTAGCGACATGCGAATCAAATTAAGCAAATGGAGCACATGACGGAATTATGTGAATGGTGTTGTTGAGACGGAACAATTTCCTTTTGCGACTCTGATGACTGATTTTCCAGTTAAGTGAGCGGCGGCTGCTGCTGCTGACGCCGCTGCATCCGTCCCGTTCGTTGACAGTAACCCCGTCATTTGCGGCACTTAATGAAGCCGAAGGACGGAGCACAGCTTTCAATTAACTCGTCCAATAAGCCAAGTGACACATCCATCATGTGCTCGGCACCGGAACAACACTGTTCTCTTTATTTTTTTATTTTCCTTCATTATGTCAAATTAAGACAATTGGTACCAGTGTAGTTTTTTCCCTCTTAATAGGAGGTCAACAAAATGTCATGTAATGTTTTGTGTGTCTATTTATCTTTATTATTGTTTCATTTCCAGCTCTGCCACATGGCATTTTTCAAATATCACTCACACAATGCTGAATAACGCCGTGAACTCCACATGACTCTTTTGACTCGGCGTGTCTTGCAGTATAGCTGTGTCCAGAGCTTGTGTCACCGGGCGACATTCTCGCGCCACACACAGAGTGGGACTTGCTCTATATTAAAACACATGGAGACAACAGGAGCTTGTGCTGATGAAGGTCAGTTTCACAGCTAACAGTCCGCTAGACTCGGTACGATCGGGAACTCGTTTGCTTTCACACTTTAGTGAAACAAACCTTTTGAATAACGTGTTCCCCTCCTCGCCTGAGGGCGGTGCTGCATCAAGAATTACTAATTATACTGTTTTTCAGATGAAAGACGCAGCAAACAGATAATGGTACATCAAGGGCTGCAGCATTTAATCGATGAATAAATGATTAATCAAACAAATAATTACTCACCAATTTTTATTAAGTCATTATAACAGGCCCTCTTATTGTTTTCAACGAGTCTTAAATGTGAATATTTTTCTTTGCTCCATATAAAAAAAAGGGTTATTTTGGTTTGATGATTTGAGAACGTCATCAACAACAACAAAAATCACCAAAAGCAGCTTTAACGCCATAAATTGACGACTCCAAAAAGACTGATCCCCATCACAGTTCCACACTGCAGTGGTAATTGCAGTAGATTTCCCCCCCATGTGACTAATTGCATCAGTAATGTACATCATCATGCATCAATCATGTACCTGGAGGAGAAGGCACTTTGGATTCCCAGTTCAGCTGATTACTGCACACAGAGATGCGGCAGCAGCGGCAGCAGCAGACAGCTCTGCCCCATCCAGCTGGACTGAAAAATCCGCCGGCGGGCCAGAACAAGCAGCATCGCCTCCTGCCTAAACAGCTCGTACCCACCCTCCCTCCTCCTCCTCCTCCTCCTCCTCCTCCTCCTCCTCCCCCTCCATCAACCAATCACACTGACCTTGACTTGGCAGCAGTCGGGGGTTCATCTCTCACCTCAAAGATGGATAGCATCCCCCCTGAAAATCTGCCGGCGTGTGTGTCCTCAGCATCAGGAGGAGACCTGCCTCATCAACAGCCTCTGCATCAAAGTGTCAACGCCATATTGTAGCATGGCTGCAAGCGGGCACTTACACTTAGTTTGTGTGTGTGTGTGGAGGGGGGGGGGGGGGCAAAAAAAAAAAAGAAGTGCACAATAAGATTTCTGGCCCGAGGAACATAATAAGAGAGCTAAATAAGTAAGTGGAGGTGCAGGGATATTAATATTGCCGAGAGACAGTGGTGCAGTCTGGGTTGGCTTACTGTTGTACAGCACAGCAGAGGCACAATTACATCCACTCATCTGCTTTGCCTCGGCTCCGTGTGAGCACTGAGCAATCAGGAAAAGCCACTACAGCAAACTGAGAGGATAACAAAGTCTCGTCCAATGCTCCAGACTTAATTTGGAAAATCCGTGTGAGTCGACTCTGCTCGAGGATGAGTCCAAGTTGACTTACGCTAATGTGACACGGCCGCTGCGGCAAACCAGCACTTCTACATGTATGGATAACATAACAACATAACATGTATACAGTACGTCAGGTATCTACAGTGGATCCATGAGCTACCTCCAGAGAAACGCGTAAATGCCAAGTCCCAGTTCAGACAAACAGCTAAGCCATATCGAGCAGAAGACCATGGGGAAAAGGAGGTTCTCCATAAAAGTCCAATGCCAAAAGTATGGAGCTTAGTCGGGATTGATATGATCTCATGCTGAAAAGTAATTCTTGCGTAAATACAATCCAAAACCTCTTTACACAAGAGAGGAGAATATTCTGGCCTAGGCTAATTTATACTCCAGGGTAAAAGCAACCTAGGCCATAAATTACTCAGGCTATAATCTAGCATAGGCCACTTTAACCCCTCGCTAGTTCAGACAGTCGTTTCCTCTGACAACGGTTTTCTCTGCTTCTTTTTCGCCAGCTCTGCCGTGAAATAACGCCATCACTGCCTTGATCTTCCAGTGAGAGGACTCCGGGTCAATGGGTCAGATCATGCAAAGCTGGTTCTCTGCTAACAGACAGTAGGGGGCAGAGGAGTCCGGCCCCCAATCTCCCCACAACAACACCATTTAACCACCACAATGACTCTGAAGCTGTTAAATTAGGGTAAAATAACTGCATGATTCCGCTTAAATATCAAGTTAATTAGTAAGTGCAGTCGTGCCCCCCCCCCCCCCCCACAGCCAACTACTGAAGAAGATTATGACCTGGACGACTGAGAACTGACTTCTCCAACATGTTAATTATTGTTTATCATTATTTGTAATCTCCACTAAATTGAAGATATTGAAGTTATAACGCTGTCGGTCTAAATGTCAACTCTGGCTGTTTCAATACAGGAGAGAAATACCACTAAGACATTTTAGAAAGATTCCGTGTTTGAGATTCATGGATTTAAAGTAAAGTGAACTTTGACTGCTAGAAAACATTCAATTTTGCAGAAGCTTCATAAAGCTGCATGTGGACGCTTTAGTTATGTAGATGTAAGAACTAAACCATTAATCTCTCTCAATTTTACTCTCAAAATTAGTAAATCTCAAAGGCTGGAATTTCACAATGGATTGTTCTATGCCAATTTTTTTTAAATGCAATACACAATTACGTCTTTACGTCCTCATCGTTGCATTAAAGTCGAGTTGGTAAATATTGAATGAACTGAGGCTAGACTTAAAAAGAAATGTTATATTGCAAATCAAATATCGACTGCAACGTGTGTAAAATTATTCTGAATTTCAACGTACAGCCTTCTTCTGACAGGGTTATTTTTCATAAATATGTAAAAAGATGTTTTTTGAGAAGCTTTTTTTGCTTGTTTTGTTTTTATGTCACATGTGACTGCATGGTCTAAACGACTAAGCTCAAATTAGTGTCACAGAGTTGTGTTCCGTGTCAACACGTCTGTACAGGACTGGCTGAATGAGACCGGCGTTTAAAATAAAAACATACAGTCGTGTTGATTTTCCCCTGGAGTGAATGCAGTGATTCAGGAACGGTAAAAGACGGGAAGAGAAAAGAAAAGTGTAGGATGAAAAGTTCTAAAACTGCTGCTGCTGCTGCTGCTGCTGCAGTTACTGAGATCCACCGGACAAAAGGGCCTGGATTTTGACTTATACTGTGGTGTCAAATCTGTCTGACACACACACACATCCTTGTCTTTGTTGCATTGTAGGGACACAAGACCAGACCATGCATTCTGGGAACCACCGTAGAAGTGAAACAGAACTTTCACTGTACAATCGTGTTCTCTATCGTTCTCAAAGACTTTTGGCATCACTTCAAGAATTGTCTTCATAAACAATGATGTAGTATACTGTATATTCCAGGCCTGTAATGTGGCGCTATCATTTTGCACCAGATTTACACCAAAAATGATGTATGAGATGACACATGGAGATGACGACAATGAAGAAAATGGTGACATGACATCATTTCACAAAGTTGTGTAGTGGTTGTTCTGTATGCAAAGACACAAAAGAGGCTTTTTGACATTTTTTCTTGGGTCCGTTTTCCCAAAATAGGACTTTGCGGATCCCAAAACTCTGGTTCCTTGTGGATGAAAAGCCAAAACAATAAAAAAGAAACTCTCTTTTAGTGTTTATTGTGTTTTAGTGACATAGTTAGAAATGTTCTCTCTCTTCTGATCCAGCTGCTTCCAAAAATACTGCAATGAGGAATCACACAGAAGCTTTTTGCCCTCATCTTTAAACATTTATAGAAAAAAATACTGAGGACAAAAATAATATTATTGAATGTCAATCTGGCAGTTCTGCGCTGAACAGATAGAACACGTCACTCATACTGCTTTCAGACGATGGCTCTTGAGGTATGGATTCTTTTTTTTCTTACCACACTAATTTGTCAAACCATTCACACAACTGACACAAGGACCTTTCACTTAATACGAGCTGCACTTATATCACTAATGTGCCGCTCGCTCATTTTCCCAGGCGCGTGCAGTGTAATTTGACCATTGTTAATACACACAGATATAAAATGGAAAGCCCAGCCAGAGCGACAATTGTGACAAACATTTATTTTAAAAATAAGCAATTTCATCTACTTCTGTGATCAGCAAAGTCAGACGATCTCCCCCTGATTTTATTGTAAATGATCAGCAAACTGTGGACAATGTCCCAAACCAGTGTCTCCTGACATTGTCTGGAGTTCACGTCTGAAACTTCGTCCTGTTGATTTACACGGTTGTAAAACTCAGTAACAATCCACAGCGCTTATTCAAGGGTAAACAACAGTTAATGGGAAATGATTTTCATATATAACTCAATAGTGATATAATAAAATAAAAACTTTTATTATTAAAGGTTATTTAACGTAGAGACTGTATTTTATTTACAGTCTCTATATTGCACATTCTTATCGCCTCTGTATATACTGTACGTTTAAACATAGGGATTTAAAAAAGCAGCCTAAAGTTCTAAGGGATAATAATGATAATAAACAGGCAGCAGCCCCACAACCCTGACTTACACCCAGATTAATGTTATGGAATTGGCCTTAATGACGATGTGATTATCTGTTATTCTTTTAAGGGAACGTGGGAATTATTTACTATTGAACTCCCTGTGAAAACTGGCTATGAAGAACCCTAATGTTCCCATTGTTCCAGCACATAAACAGTATATTCAGCATATAGACAGAAGAGAAATGTGGTGTTTGTTCAGTTTGTTCAGAAAATGCACCTTAACCGAGTTTTGGTAACATATGTTGGACTAAAATATTCAGATGACTTTCTGAAGTAATGACTAACGAACAGTAATTGCGCGTTCACATAGAATCAGAGGCACCAAACTTGTTTTTTCTGATTGTTTCGCAGCGGTTTCAATCTACATGAAGCACGTTTTCAGTGCAAACACAGATGTGAACTTAATCAAATGCAACTTGTTTTCTTGTAAAGAGAGATGTGAGGGGTCACGCGCCACATAACAAGCTCTGAACACTCTGTATTTCATGTCATTAAAGCTATTTGAAGCCTTCAAAAGACATTTCACGGAGCCCTAACATAGAAAGTATCTAATATATGGACACCAATGGTTCTCAAAAACTGGGTCATAGATGGGTCATGATGGATTTTTTTTGGGTCGCCAAACAAATGAACCTTTAATTTGCATTTCATGAGCGTATTTCTTAAAAAATAGTGTATAAAATTAAGTTGTAGTTCAGTTTGGAAATGATAAATTTCCTAACACCAATTTGCTGTTGGTGACTTTTGCCATCTTTAAATGTGGATCCCCATATATTGCAATGCCGACCACTTTATTAGGTACACATGACGCCTATTAAATATAAAGTAGAGATACAGGACCTGTGATGGACAGCTGCTTCAAGGTTCAACATGTTTGTTCAGAGATGATCTGCACAGTGATGAGTGATTCTCTCAGTTACTGTTGTCTTCGATCATTTCGAATCAATCTGGTCATTCTCGGCTGACCTCTGGCATCAACAGGGAACCGCGGCCGTTATTTTTAGATTTTCTGGAGTTGGTTGTGCATGAAAATCCCAGGAGATCAACAATTTCCACCAGGTTGGTTAACATTCAAATTCTACACGCCTACACGCACTGAGTTAATGCCATGTGATTGTGTTAACGAGCTGTTAAACACGTGAAGCTCATAAAGTGGGCGGTGAATGTACATGTATGTGTTTTTAGCTGTTAAAAGCTGACCTTCTTCTTCCAGTAATCTCGTGATTCACACCACAAACAGTCCACGGTGAAACACGCCCCGGCACAGCCATGCTGCAGTATACAGTGGAATTAATGCGCTAACTTAAAGAGGATTATGTTATTTTGTAGCTTGATGAGCTCGCGGGCTCGGGGATTGTACCAATTACATTTCAAAGACGGACGATTAAGGAAACTTTCAGCTCAGAGGACAGAAGAGTCGTGTTTCAGGATGTGTAAATGCGACAGTTTCTAGGCACCTTCCACTCTAACCTTCTTCACTGAGACACAGATTAGAGTATAGAGTCGATAAAGCATACGGAAATTAACCCTTTGGGCCTAATTAACATTTCCTAGATTAGCATAATGTTCTCCAATGGGATGCATCTTCCTCTTTGGCTTTTTTTTTTTTTTTTTGAAAAAAGAAACATCAAAGCTGAATTGGCTGTGAAAAATCCCCAAGTCTCCTAATTTAGAGAGCGATGTGGACCCTGCAGACCACCACCAGAGAAAATTGGCGAGGGGATAACAAAAAGGAGGGGGTGTCAAAGGCTTCAGAAGGTCCTGTGTTGGGAGATTATTACTCTAATGAATTTGACTCGACAGCTTGTGCTACTGAAGATTCATCTTTCAGTCCTTTTTTTTGGACCGAGGAGAGTTTCTGTCACAGACCTCATCATTTTCACTCGCTAACACAGCAGGCCACTCGCTCTCCTTCAGGGTTCTAGTACGTTTTGAGAGCATAGAGGGTTCGTAGAGGGTTGATTTCATCAAATCATAAGGATAATGATTGGATTCATGCTGACACCAAACAGAAAATTACAAATCTCTGCCTGGGGCCACATTTGCAAAGATGGATTTCAAAGGATTTGCAAAAACAAGTATTGTTACATTACAGCGTTACAGAGTGAGGAAAGTAACTTGTCACAGAACTTTTGCGTCACCAGAAATGACCCCTATGACGTAGCCTACCTAGAATTTGACTCATATGGGTTTATCTTTGGCAAATGTTGATTCAAATCTCAGTGCAGCTAATGGCCAGTCTATCGCCAGTCTATCGCAGGGCCAACATACAGAGATGAACCATTTAAATCTCACACATACAGTCAACTGAAGCCGTGTTTCCACCGAGTGGAACAGTCCAGTTTGGTACGGCACGGGACAGAATGTTTTTTTTGCATTTTCATCAGGAATAGTACCAAAAAACCTGGCCCCAACTGTTCCATTCCTTGGTACCCTTCCCTTTGGGTGTGAACAGCAGTAAATTACGGAATCATCAGCATAAAAATTGGTAGATCGTTCATTGTAAACAAGATCGGTCCTAGGACTGAGCCTTGAGGTACACCTTTTGTGACCTCAAGAAAGGTTAAACTAACTCCAGCTATATGAACACGTTGCGTCCTATTTTACCAAATAATCTTTAAACCAAGTGGCAGCTTGTGTGGAGATGGTGTTTTTGGTAAGAATATCAAGCAAGAGACTGTGATCCACTGTGCCAAATGCCTTGGACAGGGCGACGAACAGGGCGACGAACAGGGCGACGCAAAACCTTTTTGAGTCCAATGTCTCAAAGACATCATTTCTCAAAGAAAACACCAACCTGACCCAGGGTTTTATAATTCCAAACTGTACTGTACTAACCCCAACAGCATTAGCGTGTCCAATTAACCGTGTGGCCTGAGGATAACATGATAAAATGACCTAATTACATGTCATTGCTTGAAATCTCTGCTGAGATTAAGCAAACAAACTGTGTTTCTCTCGTGGTGCATATTTCCTCTTAAGGTCGGAAAACAATAATGAAGGGAATTCTTCACCGGGGCAATGTCAGTGCTAAACGAGCATGTTCCCGCAAAGTCAATGAGGCCTGTCTCAAGTGTAAAATGGCCTTGTCTTTTATTTACAGCGTCGCTTGCACACGCACGCACCAGAGGGTGAATTCGGCTCAAGGCTCGTTGGATTGAAGTGAAGCAATGAGAGCACTTTCAGACCAAACGTATCGTCCCCTATAGGCCTGTTCATTCACCTACACATTTACCACAAAGCCAGTGTCTCTCCCTTCCCGCCATTTCATTAGCGTTCGTTCCCTCCAGCCTCAGGGAGACGAGACGCAACATGAAAGCACGGGGGCTGAATTTCATTTTTTTTTATTTTCTTACTACCATGCAGAGAATGAACAGCCCTCACTACTCACAGTGAGCGATGAACAATGTCTTGACACGGCGATGGTAATGTATTTCACTTCCTCCTGTGTGTGACACGGTGAAATGATAGGCGTTACGTGCGGAGAGTGATGGATTCTGCACTGCAGACGCAACGTATGCGCGGAGTTGAATTAGGGAAGTAGGAATCCATCTCCAAGGTTTGGTCGAAAAGTGAAATTAAAATGGTGCCGTGTGGAGCCCGACTGTCTCAAGGTTGTGTTCGTATAGTTCGTTTCCCAAGGTCTTGTTTTTAAATGGCAACATTTACGGAGGCAGAGTTAAAGGGCAAAATAATTATTCAAACAAACAGGCTACTTTGGATTGTGGAGCTGAATTTTCACAGCATGTGCTGCAAAATCAATGAACTGCATCTCTGTTGTATATCAGGGTGAGAGCCACACTTCAGCATAACATCAAGAAGAATACTCTCCTTTTTTTAAAAACCAAGGCGAGGTTACAAACGGCACATGAAGCTCTTTTGTTACAAACAATACCTACACCCACACTCACAGCCAATAACACTGATTTTGTCAGTATATTTCCATTTTCAAAGGTACAAGAAAATACAGTGGACATGATTGTCCTGCAATGGAAGAGAATGTTCTACATCATTCAATTAATTTACACAAGCCAAAAATAAACAAATATATAATAATTTCCCACTTTTTTTGGTTGGAAATGCAGTGAACGCAGAAAAACTAATGCGTATTGCAGTCGATAAAGAGAGAGCTGATGTTTTCTGAAAGTTTCACTTTCACCGGCGTCATGTCCGTTTTTGAAACTTGAAATTAACAGGTAATCACCAGGTACCAGACTCCTCCTGTGCCGTGATTTATCCGTCCATTTCCCTCGTAATGGGAAATATATATTTTTACAAAACTGACATCATGTTCTACTGAACATGAAACTGAAACCAGTGATTGAGACAAGTATCTCCTCAGGAAATTGTTTGCCGAGGTTAAATAAGTCAAGTGAGATCATTCTTTTATGCAACCAGCTGTATCGCCCCCTGGTGGCTATTCAGTATATTGGAAGCCTTCTTTGGTCTATGGCATGGGTTGGTAAGTGAATTTGTATACATTTACATTTAAGCATTTAGCAGATGCTTTCATCCAAAGCGACTTACAAAAGAGGAATAAGCTACATAGAAGTAGTCTTGGAAAGTGCAGAAGGAGATGGGGCAAGTGATAGGACAGTAGATCCTGTTGGAAGAGCTGGGTTTTCAAGAGCTTCTTGAAGATAGAAAGCCCTTGTTCCGGTAGCGCTCATGAGGTCAACGACACATGAAAACAGTCTGGATTGTCTGGTGTTGCCACCGCCAGACGACAATCTTTTGACGAGCGGCGTAGTTGAGGGAATACCGGGCCAAAACACCATATCATCATCTGGCAAAACCTGTTTTTACTTCTCTACGAAACTCTTTTCTTCTCATTTAAACAATTCGATATTGCACAAAAATGGCAAATGTGGTTTCAAATAGTAACTTGAACTTGACAGAGACTGTTATTAGTGTTTTAAAACTGCTCTCTTTGTTGCTTACCACTGGTCAATGGTCTGGTCTTGGTCTTGGTCTTGCCTTAACTGAAACACTACCTTCCGGAGTGATGGGAACACTCAACCGAGCAAAAACATCTTCACCACCACCAAATCCAGACATCCAGACAGTTTGCTTTGAGCCATTGAAATCACAGATCCCTTTTTCCCCGCTCCACCACCTCTACCTCACACTATCATAATGTTTAAATGGGCAGAATCTGCACCTGTCCATTACTAAAGAAGGAAGGTGTTGCCTTCACAGAGAACATACCCACACATACACAGCTTGGGAGGTTCAGACTCCCCACCAGCCGTACCGCCACCTCTCAGCAGCACTCAGTGTTAACACAGGGAGGGGGAAATGTAGACGTTGAAGAATTTATTCACGTCCAATTGCGGCAGAGAGAGAGAGAGAGAGAGAAAACCAACTCTGCTAATGCTGCCGCTTTAATGTCACTTCACTCTGCACTTTGCAGCAGAATAGCTCTATTTGGCCACTTTTATAATTAATTTCTGCAGACCCATCTTCACATCCAAGAAGAACATCTATTGAGAAATCATCAGTGAGGAAATCATTTGGGCGGTTGGGAGTTTAACCCAACTCGATCCAAAGAGGCTGCTTTTTTTGCTGCCAAGCCCAAGCCTTAGGGATTGGACCCCGTCCTTTGTGTTGTTTTTTTTAGGTACACAGATCCCTTATCCCCACTTAATTGATTTTTTTTCCCCTTGATTCTTCAGATGCAGAGCCAGGAACAGTGTTCAACAGAAAGGCAGCTGATAGTGTTAATTAGGAGGAACTGTTCCTGGATTAATTAGTGATAAAAGCGAAGGAACCATTCACACACAAACGCATTTAAGCCAATTGAACAATCCATTAACTACATCATTCAACAGAGCAGTGTTTGCTTATGTTGTGTTTATCTTGACAATTAAAACCAATCCTTTGTCTTAAGAATCAGAACAACATCATACATCGTCTGCCCCAGAAAAACACCTCCCCGTTAATTACTGTATATGTTTATCAATTCCCATAGTGAAAGAAAAATGCATGTCTAAAAACTCTTTTTTTGAATTATCATCTTAATTAAAGCTTAAATTATTGCTCCCTTAATCACAGATTAGACTTTTAGATGCTCTGGAGGCAGAATTAAATATAACACAAATAATATTATACAAAAGATTTATTTTTTTACTTAAATCGCAAAGAAAGCAGTCACAACAACCGGCACACATTTGCAAGCTGACAGAGTTGTTTTTTCTTTTTCCATTTTTGGTCTTTTAATCACTTAATTTCAAGTTGTTCCACACATCTGTGGTCCTCAGCGTTTAGTTTCCCCATCAATGCAAATGTGAACCGAAGCATGACGTTCAGTTGCTATGAGTGACTTTTTTTTTTTGCCTCTGTTACTGTGTACATCACATTTACCCAAGAAGAAAACTAAGAACATCTCATTCTCAAAATAAAATAAAATAAAAAATGTTTGATGATAGAACACAACGCGGTTCAGCCAAAACTCAAAACTCTGCGTTCACAGGTCGGTCACATGGTCAAAAGCACCAAAAATCACAACGCTAGAGATCAGAGGCAAAAATACAAAAAAACATGAAACTGGAAAGACGATTTGGCCGGTAAACTCGGCATATGTTGTGTTCCGTTTACATCGGAAGTTGGAACTGGAAGTGTCTTCGCCTCCAAGTTGACCACGTTCTCGCGAAGATGACCTCAACTGTAGTAATTCAAGTAGCAGCGTTTTTACTAATGACATGAATGGCATCCATCTTGAAATCCCATGTTGGGATTGCTCTGATTTTCCGATTTGAGAGGATGTTCCAGAAATTCCTGCAACTGGAACGTACCAACACAGCTTAGGCGGTGGGTTAACTTGTCTTTCAATCACTGATGAAGGAGTCTGCACTGAGAGAAAGTGCTGAGTATTTCAGAATTAAACCAAGTGATACATGTAACCAAACATGATCTACTGACCACGGTCACACAATGAAACTGCTGATTGTACCATTACAGTGAGCCAACATCAGTCACTTCAAACAAGTTACTTTCACGATGCACTTGAAACTTCCGATGATTCATTCCTATGGAGGAAAATACATTATCGGCGCTGATATTGAGTTGAATCCATAAAATAAATGGCGTACAGTACGAAACTAATGACAGTTTCAGCCTAATATTTCTTCGCTGTCAGTGTGCAATCTGTATGCAACCACAGCCCACTTAACTCACCATCAAACAGCATTACTCGCATCATTCAGATCCCGCCCCATTACCCCGGTGATGACAGGAAGAGTGACTAGTCTGCAACCAGAGGAGGGGAATTACGGTCAACTGGACAGCAAGTGCACTCCTTCCTTCATCTTCCACAGATAATATTAAAAGAGTATTCTGTGGCGGTAACTTAGATCCACCACAGCATTTCATCAAACCCTCCCTGGCTTGTTGGCAACAAACGGCAGCGATACAAAGAGCACAGTCATACGTTTATTGTAATTCATCTCGGGAGCACCGAGTAAATATTTCACATCATTTACATCTCTGCGGTCAAGAGGTTCTGCTGCATCTCCTCATCACTGCCTCCGTCTGTCTCTCTCCGCTAAGAGAAGCGGGAGCGTAATAAAACGGCCAATGCACAGGAGGAATATTAGACTAATGAAAAGCTCTTTCCTGCCTTGGCTGCCGGCCCGTCTTGTGCGCGCCGCGCATTGTGTCGAGCAATTCACAACGCGGCGCTGTAAAATAGAATTCCTTTGGCAAAACAATAAAGCAGCCGCCATTCCATTCCATTCCGAGTGCGTCCTGCACTTTAGCTGGAGCAAAACAATCATGACTCACAGGCAAGTGCAAAGTGTAATAACGTATATGTATATCGCTCAATCACTGAAACCTCTGAACACAACACGGGAGGAAGTACTTCTGCGGCTGTCGCGGTGTTCCGGCGGCATCATGGCGTCTTTGTGAAGACATGAAGAGGACAGGGCAGAGTGCGGCAGGTCCTGGAACATCACGACATTGTGGACGACGGGGAAAATGGTAAGTACAAGGTCTTACTGTGTGGAAATATGAACAAAAAAGCAAAGCCTTGCTGTGCATCCAAACATATTTAGTGAAGCTTTGTCTTTCACGTCTTTCACGTCCTGTTTGCAATCCACGCCATTGAAAATCGACATGGGTCATTGAAAGTGCTTGAATTTTGTGCAAGAAAGAAGTGACGTTGATATTTAGCATTCCTTGCAGAACAATGAGCGAGTAAAGTTAAGCAAGAGAGAGCAAATGACGACGTGATGCCTGTGAAATGAAAATTCCAAGATCTCCAAAGATCTCACCAAAGGAAATGACAAAGACTGAGCGTGCTGCAAATCCATAAAAGTGGACGCCAAGACGCTCTTACAAGTCGCCCTAAAATCTCAAGCTTGCACTTTGACACCACGGTCCTTGAATTTGAGGGAATTTGTCCTGGAAAGACCTTGAAACTTCAGTTCCCTTCCTTTAGCCGTCATTTCCACTTAGTTTTACAGACAGTTTTAAACGTGGGGTTTTGGCTCAGCACCATGTGACGCTGCAGAGATTTATTCTGCCTTTACCTCTGTGTGGTACAGGTAGGTTCAATCTTCAATCAAGATCCTGTACTGACGATCATCTACCGTGAGAAATAAGTGCCACAAACGACACTCCCAACAGTGGAAGCTAGAGTCGAACATCTAAGACTCTTGGTGGAATTGTTGTCAACAGCAAGTTTATAAGGCGAACAGATCTGATACTACTTAGAACTGTGGCTCCTTAGTCAGTCAGCAGGGACCTAATAGACTAACCATGTCCTCTGTGTTCCCTGTAGAACAGATATGAGTGTTGCCTCCAAACCACTGTGAGCTGTCGAGCTCTGATTAATGCCCCTGTTGGACCAAAATAGACTAACAGCGAAGAAACTCCGAGAACTGCACTCAGGAGCTGAATCAGGAACTTTTCATTTAATCCACTCTTGTTTGTGTTTCCACTGTATCTAAAAAAAACAAAAAACTACAGCAGCAGAAAGATGAGAATGACAGCTTTGTTTAAAGTGCAAATTTGCAAATGGTAAAAAACCCTACCGAGACAATCGTGTTTACTGCGGTGCCTCCAAAGTACTCCCAGTTGTTTCTGGGATTTTAGAAAGTTCTGTCTCGGGAGTAGAGACGTTTGTGGTGCCAGGATTTACTTCACGGTCAAATAACATTTGTTTTTTTTTAAAGGTGAAAAAACAGGTACATTAAAATATTCCTGGAAATGTTCCTACAGTGAAAAAAGGTTTAAAAGACACAGAAACCGAGCTCATGCTACACCAAATGTCCCCATGTCCTCCGTCACAAACATCCAGGTATCTTTTCTGTGGTCTTCATCTTCTCCTCCTTCTGTCCGGGAGCTCCATCTTCAACAACAGGATCTGTGCCGTGTGAGCAGTAAGGTTTAAAAAGACTTGTGTTAATCTCCAACATTTAGCTACGGAAATATCTAAAATCTCAATCTGTAACCGAGGATTCTGGTGTATTTCAGTTCAGAGTCTGCGCTGTGGTCATGCAGGAAGTACTGAATGATTCTGTGAACAAATCTTTTTAATCAACTGATTCTAATGATTCACTGAGACCCAGAACAACTGCTTTACACCCACGTTGAGGAGTTACTACATGTGAAGTGTCTGTGAGACGACACCATGCACGACGCAGCTCATCCAGCTGAGATGTGCAACTTCAGAAACAAAAACCTCGTTGCTTGCAGGCTTTACATTAATAATAGTTTCTTGTTGGCACGGTAATGCGTCATGTCTCAGAAATGTGTGCCACTCCAGGTCTCTGGGGTGCAGCCTTAGCACTTCTGCTGTGTTATTGGGAATTATCTGCAGTCGATTAATAAATGTCGCGGCGGCTGAGTCCCACAGGACGAGGGGCAGAGACGCACGCCCCGATAATGGAGGGGTATCCATCATGTCTCGCTGCCACTGCCACCCAGACTCACCATGTGCAATATGTGCGAGGCAGCGGCGGCGGCGGCGGCGGCTAACACGGACCAACACCTGGAAATGATCCCGTGATAAATTTAGGAAACGCTTGGATCACTTTCCCCATTATAATCCACAAACATTACATTAATCATTGTTTGTGCCGAAAACTCTGGAAATGGATTTTGTGCTGTTCTTTAACCCTCGACAGTTAGGAAATGACAGAAAACTGAGGCGGCACATTTAGCCTTCCAAGGTTTCCCACATCCAATTTGCATCGGCCCCTTTTCAGGAAGTGAGCGGCGACGAGCGCTAATAGATGACAAGCACCCAAAAAAAACCACGGGTAATTTGCTGAAACAGTTTAAGCATCCATCGCCCACATTGGCGTGCAATTTCATATTTAAAAGCTGAATAAAAAGCATAAAAACATTTTTCTCCCCCCTCCCACAAGTGAATTCAGTCTAAGTCATCCAAGAACTCTCGGAGGACAACAGCAAAGCGAGTTGTTTTTCTGACATGTCATGAATAAAAAAGGCCTGTGGGCTCTTAACGGCCTGTGGCCTGCTGCAAAAACAGAAAGCTCAGCGCTCGTTTTCCCCCCAGTGCTCCAGTAATAGGCCAGTGGAAATAAATGTAATCACTGCACTTTGTTCTCCCCCGTGATATCATTTCTTCTTA
Organism: Solea solea; assembly: GCF_958295425.1. Lineage (NCBI taxonomy): Eukaryota > Metazoa > Chordata > Actinopteri > Pleuronectiformes > Soleidae > Solea > Solea solea. Next base: position 27,549,996 of record NC_081141.1, read on the forward strand.
TTACTTTTCAGCCCCTCCGCCACTCCCGCCGCCATCAGAATATCATTTGGTCGTATTTACATTCACTCTGGCTTCATGCTGATGCTAAAAAGCAATTACTACTTCAAGGTGCTGTCTGCCACAGAGAGGGAGAAAGCGCGCACGAGATGTCCTTGCCAAAACAGCAGAGGATTCCTGCCCGGCGTGCTGCTGACATTTAAGCTCTTGTCTCCACCTGTAAGCATGGCTCACTACATTTAGCGGCAAAGGACAGATTATGACAAACATGGCCTTTAAAGGCGACCTTTGACCGGGGGACGATCCCGGCAAAGTAACATTTATCAGAGTTTAAAAAGCAGAGGGGCTGAGAGCCAAACCACGGGAGGGCATGTCATTTAGTAAATTGGAAAATCAGCTCAAATCCCGTTGACTGTGGACGGGTAACCTTCACTCGCATCGCAGGATATGACTCAGTGCTGCAGCCAATGACTTGTTGATGTTATTATTCTGCAGAATAACGGCAGAAATTTGATTTATTTTCTGTCAGGCAATACTATCAGACGAGACTAAGGGAGCATTTGTGTGTGTACACCAGCAGTGCATGCATCAGCTGCTAATGACCAGGTCTTTTGCACAGTAGAAACCTTTCAGAAACATTCTCATATATATATAAATAAATATACATATATATATACATATATAAATAAATATACATATATATATATTCTCAGATCTGCATGATTAATATCAGATGTCTTTTCCTAAATCCTTTTGAAGTCTCTTTCCCTTGATCTTTGTGCTGTTTTCCCACTCCAAAAGTGGAGAGTGGAGAGAAAAAGGACTTCTTTTTGAACGCACCTCTCATCATTTGACTTCACGACTGTGGATTTCCTTCATAGTTCCTTTTAAATGATTAGCGTTTTAGCCGTTGCCAGGTTTTCAATCAATTTCACAGACTAACAAAAAGGGAAATCAAGGTCTAAGTGGCTTGTAAGAGCAGTGACTTTGTGTCCCGACCTATTTACTTCATTAGATCATTAAGTTACGTTCCAATTAACATCAACGCCCCCGCGTACAATCACCAAGAAAACACGATGATGTCACAATTTGTAACAGCCACTGGAGGATGCACTGAAAGTTGCAAAACCACCGAAATTGAAAAACCTTCCATTAATGCAATGTGTGGCTGTCCGTGCCGTTAAATGTAGACTCTTGAGCAACGGCCGTTTAACATTGATTGTGTTGCTCTGCAAATGGAGATTCAATTATGCCGTTCTTCCAAGTGAGTGCGGTGAAGACGACACAGCAGCATCAATAGACAGGATGCTACGGGGACGGATGCAGCCGTGTTTAGGGCGAAATAGCTGGACCTCTTTTGCTGTGCACTCTTTGTTAAATTGCCCAAGGTTAGTGCAGCGTGCTAAAGGCAACTAAAGCAATTAGTTTTCCAGCAGTTGGCCAATTGTCAGACTGGAGACAGAGGAAGCACACAGCGTTATTTTAGACCGGATGGAAGCAAACAAGAAGCACATGTGAGCATGAGCGGTCGTGCTAAAGGCAATTTGACTTTTTTCTACAACTAACATTAATAGACAAAGTTGATACATTCATTTAAATCTTCCCCACAGAGCAGCTGAATACATTTGTTAAAAGAACCGTGAGGAGGCATGAAGTAGCGACGGTTTATTTTAGACCTAAAAATTTGTGAAAATGTGGTTTTCTCCTGATGATTAATGACCAAAAACAGCAGTTTCAAAACAAGGCACTTGACTTTGAAGTTAGCTTCAAGTTGGATAATCCACACACCGACACTTTTAGATCTAGCAGATGTCTGATTTCTTGAAACTAGCTTCGCTGCAGTCTCGTGCTTCTTCCTCAGATACAGTTTTGGCGGAGGGTCAACTCTCTGCTCCGAGAAAATACACAAAAACAAACTCCAGTCCGCAGCGTGTTGAGCTTAGAGGTGCATTCAGTGACCCTCATAAAAGTTCAACACCTCTGCAAACACGCATGTCGTCCACGGACCTGCTGCTGATGCATTCAAGGAATCTCGTAAATTTTCCTTGGGGAATGGAGGGAAGGGTGCTATAAGCCGTTTAATTAGCTATTTTCAAATAAAACAATACAATGTCAGTAAGTGTACAAATATTGTCAGTAATTTCAAGATTTGCTCTTAAAATGACAGTTTATTAACCATAATATAAGATGACATTAATATAATGTTTTAGTGCTATCACTGTATTAATCGGGTATTGACTTTTTCGTGCTCACTTGACCTCCACTCACAGTACACGTTTTTCTAAAGAGCAAAACTCTTTATCATCACTACAAACTAAAGAAGAAGTTCCTCTCATCCGTGCTGCTTTATTTTCAGATAAATGCACTCACTTGTCTCACTTGATGTTCCTTAAGCAGTGACAGCTCATGGGGATTATGAGAAATGACATGGATTTAAGGTTTTAACACTACAGTACTACATTATGCAGCTTAATTCTCATCTGTCTTACTGTTACTTCTTTTTTTAACTTGAATGAGAGACATGTGTTTCTGCATCGCCGTCCTCGACCCCTGCGGCAGAAGTAAATGTGGAATATTCAGGATGCCACTGAAGTGCGACAAAATGTGGAGAAATGTTTTTTTTCTGTTTTTTTTTTTTTTTTTTTTAACGAAAACCTTTTTTGTGCAATTACCACTCTGCTTTCCATACAGCCCCGAGGGCCTCTCATTACTCAAGGACTTAACAGAGTGATGGACTACTTCAATTTATTCCACCCAGTCTGCATACACAGAAAGCATCTATCGAGCTGCACGACCTCAGCACGGACGCTGGGACCTGTCTAAAGAAAATCAGTCGTGACATTTGTGAGTGCCGGGGTTCTGTTTCCTGTTATTTCTTCACACCACTTCCTTTTTTTAGCCACCTGCTGACCAGCGTCTCACTCCTCATCCGAACTAAGTGGCTCTATTCATTTGACACGTTGTCAGCTTCAATCGATGGTTTTTCATTAACTAAGCTTTATGCAAAATTCATACCGCTGCAAAGCACCACTGATGCAGTCAATAAATGAGTGCCTGTGCCTGTTAATCAGGTCCAAATGTTCCTCTCCCAAACCTCCGGCTCCGTCGATACACTCACAACCACGGGGCGGACGGACTCTTGACCCGCTGGCATATACAGTATACTGTATAATAATATATAAATACTGCATCAACTTCTCAACAGTAATGTGAAAAATGAATAAAAACAATTAGGTAATTTGTTCAAATACCATTGGTGCAAAATCAATTCAATCCAAAATGGCGGCCTTCCTGTTGGGTTTGGATCATGGTCATAATGTAATTTTTTCTTCATCCCAACATTCTACACATGTGTATCCATTTTCATGTATGTACGATAAACCCACTTTTTTTTCTGGGGGGGGGGGGGGCGGTGCAGTTATTTACATTTCTTTAAAGCTCTTAGTGAGCAAGTTGATCGACACACAATTTGGCTTTCCGTGTTTTTAACTGAACCGCCTCTTCTGAAGCTAACTCCGCCCAATGCCTGATTTTGAAAAATGCCAAGAAGTGGGATCTCTGTGAGAAACTGCCATGAGCAGCACAGAATCCTGTTTTTTCTTTTGGACAGAGTCTCCGTCCTCCGCTCTGATGGCCACATGTCTTGCTCGTCTCACTGTCTGAGCCGAAGCAGCAGCACCATCACTCTTCTATGCTCCGTGTTACCTCGACTCAGGGAAGGTCCATCATTTATGCATCTGCTCGGGTTCTCATACACAACAATTCCAGTTCTTATCGACTCTGTTGACTTGACGTCTTTGTCCGACACAGCGGACACATCAGGTGTCGTGTTCTCCTTCAAGACAGACAAAATTTTATCTGCAACTTTTATTCTTTTCGATGTCACATCCATGAACTTTAATCTGCCAGAGTAACAGTCAAGAAAATAAGTTACTGAACTTAAAATTCAACCACACAGAAAACACTCTTTATTAAAAAAAGTATTCTTTTATTTATAAATTGTTTATACAAAAAGTATGATACACTATCCTAACCCTATATTAAGCCCACAATATAAGACACAAGGGTTGCAACTAATGAATATTTTCATAAATAATGAATCTGTCGATATTTTCTTCCATTAATTGATGTTATTTTGTCCAGGAAAATGTCCTCAGTGTATCTCAAACCTGGGTTTTTTTCAGTTTTAATGATTTGTTTGTTATATGGAGCAAAGAAAAATGGATCTGATTAATCTGAAAATGTATTATAATTATATAAAAACTCACCTAATCTAATTAATAAACTATTAAAATAGTTGGTGAACAAGCAAACATACTGTGTACTCTTACATACACGTACTTAGATGCACATTTGAATAAACTGTGAATTCCTTTCTTTTTGGCTGTGTATGTTTCAGTTTTCAAAGCACAATTCCCAGAATGCTTTTTGTGATGATCTATGGTGAGTCATGGCTTCATTTGGCTGTATCTGCACCATATGGTACCCGCATTAGCTTCTTTTTTTTTTTATGGACAAAGCACAAAGACGACGACAGAACGCGGGTCGCTGTTGATCACCCTGTTAGCAAACGCAACGTCCTCAGACAGCATTTATCCGGACGGCATTCTGTCACAAACGGTAGGAAGCATCGCTCTGAATCCGACACAACACCAGTGTCTGGAATAATGTGTCCCCAGACGACAGCAGCAGCTTCAGGCAAGCGACGCAGCACATGCCACATTGTTTCATAGCTGCTATTAATTCATATTAACGCTAATGCGGCTTGAAAAAGAAAGACAGATGTGGACGAAAGGATGTTGTGTGGGCAACACGAGGCGCGGCGAACGCAGCGAAGATGCAGCGAAGATGCAGCCCGGCCCACGAGGGTGAGAGAGGAATGCGTGTCGGTTTAGACGGGAGCGTTGAGTAATCCACAGCGGTGCTGACCCCGAAGAGCGCTGAGATTGCATAAAAGAGAAAAAGACGAGATTTAAAAGAGAGATATTCGAGCATGAAAAGAAGGCAGTGGGAGGACGCCCGAGGCTCACAAGATATCCAAGGCTTCCAGATGCACTATCCGCCAAGACAAAGCTGAGAAGAACAGTGAAATATTCATGTTTTTGAATGCTTTACCAGGTCACAAGCTGAGCCGTCAGGACCTGGAGGGTCAACGGATAAACCAGTGAAGTAGCCTTTGTTGTTTTCTAACTCTTTAGGACTCGAGAAGAAGAAGAAGAAGGAAAATTATTTGAAATTAGTACAACTCACACGACATTAGCCAATGAAAAGAGAAAGATAAAAGGTCAGTGAAAGGTAGGGAAGAGCCAAAGTGAGAGCAAATATTGGTGACAGACAAAATCACTGGATTAGATTAGAGAGGAGATACATCCAATTTGATTGGCTAATACTAAATATGGTGTAAATCAGAATAGGAAATTAGTGAGAGCTCTACCCTCCTACCTTCTTTTGACTATCTACCTACAAACCTTCTTCCCTCCCTCCCTTCAATCCTTCCTACCTACCTTCTTTTCCCTACCTACAAACTTACCTCAGTTTGTACCTACCAACCTACCTTCCTTCAAAGAGTGCTAAAATAAAAACAATAAAGAAGAAGATATAAGGTCTAATGACGTTGTAAACTTACTGGCTTCATTTTGGACTGATATTGGTAGATACTGAAGGATGTGATATTGGCATTGTATTGGACACAAAGACGATATCAAGCCATCAGGAGACGGCACCAGCTCTTTGCTACCATCACAACAAAGCCACCTCATGTCCCTGTCCACACGTCAATCATGAAAGACGCCAAAGTCGTTCACTGTGGACGCTGTAAACCAATAACTGATGTCTCTGGCGTGTTTGACAGGCTTTAAATGTATTTTTTTTTCCATTTTACAGTGGCCACGACTGCTGAGAGGCAAGTTCTGATCATCCGTCAATCCGGGGCAGATACTTGCAGTGAGTAATGTCCTTTGAGAGACGAGGCTCGTGTTGCTCGTGAGTGAACAAACTGTCAGAAACAGACAGTCCATAAAGCAGGGAGGCGGTTCACCAAAGGTGCCTTTGAGGAGGAAAAGCAAAGCTGGGAGCGTTCCAACATTAAAAATGCATGAGTTGCATTTTTAAGCACCAATATACCACCGTCTAATTTACTGTGATGCTTCGGTGGAGTGACCATAAAACAATGAGACCATGGTGGGACAACTGGCCTCTATCTCACTCTCACGCTATTCTCCCCCAAAATTGGAGCCACAATTCTTATAAATGCTCTTCAATGTCACACTTTCTCAACCTCAGTGACTTTTTTTATGTAGAGTTTTCATTCTGTCTCTGGATATTTCACCTTCACTTGCATGAGATAGAGGGTTTTCCTCGTTGTGGACACTGTTGGGTTTCTCTCTTTATAGCACAGTACAATGTCAAACTGTGAGCCGAGTGAAAACACGACAGTGTCCTCACACCTGCTGCTGCAGACCACGCCATCCGCTGCTGCTTCTTCCAAATACAGAAAACAATGTTCAAAACACAATTTTCTTAAGGTGCTCAACTTCCGGTAACAAGTGACAGGTTTCAGCCCAAATATAAGAAGTGACTATAACCTCAAATTTTTAAACCGGATATCAACTGCAACCGGGAGACGACTGGATGCTACAGGCTGTCAATCACATGTTGTCACTAGATTAATCATCTATTTTCCTTGAAATGGGAACATCATTTACAAAATGTACATTATGCTCCATGAAGTGCTTCCTCCTACTTTCTTCTGAGGCTTCACGTTTCAAACTGGAAGGCTACTGTTGCTGCCTGATCCATAAAAGACCAAAAGCCTCAATACTTCTATGTACTTCCTGTTCAAACAGGCACCTGAAAAAAACATTTACAGCAGTTTCAGAGACTTTAACTAAAATAAATGTAATTTATTATTCCTTCCTATGTTATTCCTCTAAATCTCTTACGGTCAGAGATTATCTTTAGGGATTCATCCTTCGTTTTATGGCGGGGAGCAACCACATCTGTTGTAGCAGCAACAGGAAGTAGCTGCACTTTTACACATGCATTGAACTAATTGGGTCTCCCTACAGATGGAGTAGTGACACCTTTGTCCTATTTCTTATATATACTTATATACAGTCCATCTACTTCAAATGTGAGACTCTCTCACTTTGCTCTCAAACTTCCTCGAAACAGCATTATATTGGCGTGATTTCTATGGTAAATCCAGATTCCTCTGGATTGAGTTAATCCTAAACTTCCCACTTGACACAAAGTGCACAACATTAAAAAATAAGCAGCCATGGCGAACAGTGATCACGTTACAGCGGTTACACTTTAATTACTCTCTCTTCACTCCCACCTTTAAACAGGAAATGATGCAAAGTCAGCGTCTAGACTGTTGAAGAGCAGCGTCGTGTTTCCATCACTGTCAATCACAGCCACGACCAATAAATAAAACATTTCTATTCCACACTCATTTCACCCTGAGAGTCAAAGCTAATTATATTCATTTTCCATTTTAGACAAAAATCCAGATGACAGTGTTTGTTAGTGAGACTTTCAATGAATAAGGAGTATGTATGATGAAGAGAATGGAATAAAAAACTAACACAAGCTCAATGGACAGCAGAGCAAAAGACTGATCTCTAATCACTCACTTGTGTCTTTTAGGGCTGTGTGCTATTTAAATTTTTTATTTTTTATTTAATTTTAATCTTAAAACTTTTTTAATTTCTTAATTTCTTTAAAAAAAACGGGTACTTCTGAGCCTGATATGGAGCAACTGTAACAAAACTATTTCCTTTGGGATAATGTGTAAAACTCCGCCCCACACTGGAGGATAACTCAGATTTCGGTCCTGATCCGCCTCTTCCGATAATCGTGGGCGTCGTCCGGTTTTAGGCTGAATGGAACAGATTATCTGGCCAAATGATCCTGTAGTGTGAGGGATTAACAGACGGGATTGTAAGGTAATATAATGGTAAACTGGCGTTTGGGGGCGTGAGCAGAACCCCCTGCGACAACCAATGAGAGCGTGTTGACCGGGACGTTGCGTACTTTTGTTTAGAACCATAACTTGTACAAGCCGAGTTAATCCTGTCTTCTCAGCCATGACTTCATCCCCTGTCTATTTATATTTAATCCCAAGTGTACGGTCCTACGTCTTGACTGGATCGTCTAATCTGTGCTTTCTCAGGATTAAAACGTGAAAATTGGTGACAAAGTTTTGTCGTTGCTCTTGTTTTTAAAGTCAAGTCAGAAGTGAAAATCCTCTCATATTTCCAGAAGAACCTCCAAAGTCCATTCTCCTTTTCCGCAGAAGATACCGACCAAATGCAATATAGACACCGTGATACTTTGGGATATAGGAAATAAATTAAAAGAAATAGGAATAGTTTTATTTCCCCGGTGTCTTCTCATCTCTCCCGCATCCCGATGGCTTACAAACAGCTTCGTCAGACCACTATTCATTTTTCATTTCCTCTGTTTTTCAGTCTCTTTTTGAAGCAGAGATCAAATAACCGCGTGAGTGAAGGAGGAAAAACAACACCATATGTTTCAATAAATGGATTATACCTCAGGAGCCGCTCGCAGTCATTCACTGGATCATTTATAAACCAAACACCGTCATCAAATATATTTCCCCCCAAAGATGTTTCACTTTTATTAAAATGTTAGAGTTTAGTGATATGGCTCGCTGTAGACTTCCGTCGCCATGGTTTCCGAGGATATATATTTGAAAACACGCTCGGCTTTGGGTCGCAGATTTTCTCCCAGTGTCAACACAATCCCTAATCTCACAAAGGTCTAATCGTGTCTTCCCTCAGTCATGAGCCACATCCACACAAAGGTTTCACCCAAATGTGTCTTTTACATAACGAGTTCAATTACGATCAAAGGACAAAAAGTCTTGCAAGAAGACGATAAATAAATAGTGACAATCAGGAAAGTGTTAAAATGTTAACTTGGAAACACTCGGATCGACAGTAGGGCTGCACGATAAATCGTTAAAAAATTGCGATCTCCAGTCACAACTACACGTGATCTCGTTTCTAAATGACAACGATTCTTCTGCATTGTATTTCACGAGCATCGCAAATAAACAATCATTATTCACTTAAACGGAACATGTGAAGCGTGTATTTATTTCTCCTTAGCGCACACTTCAGTCCCTTTTTCAGGAATTGTGCCGCCCTAATCTACATTATCGCGTGCAGTGGTTAGAACTCACTGCCACACAGGTGAGAATTCTTTGTGTGGATTCCCTTACCTCTCACACTCCAAACACATGAAAGTGACTCTAAAAGCTTCATCTCTGTGCGTTGATGCTGTGATGGGCCTCTTGCCCAGGGTCAGCTGGGATTGGCTCAGTGATCCACAGAGGAGGACGAGTGGTATAAGATCAGGAATCAGGTCTTTGTGTGTGTCAAAAAAGACAATCTTTTGGTTTCTTTACTTCTATAATGTGATGCATTTAATCAGGATACAGGGGAGGGGAAAATCCAGACAATAACATTCGAGGTGAGAGATGAAATATAAATATTTAACAACTAGAGTGAAAGGAGGAGAGGGAGTAAATATATGCTCTGTGTTATTACTTAAGGCAAATGTATGTTTGCTCTGAGGTGAACTTTTCATACACGCCAGAGAAAATATGGAGCTGGTTTGAAATACAGTGGCGTTAGCCGGCCGAGCGAAGTCAGCGACGGACTTTTTTATTCTCTGATCGTCCTCCTCTTCCTCACGTACACGTCACACACTGGTGCCGTGAAATGTTGTTGTTTGTTTTCTTTTCTACACAAAACAAAAATTCAAAATTCCTCCGCTCTACACCGTTCACCGATGGTTTATTGTTTTTAAAATGCGAGGACTAGAGCATGCGAAACATTATTATCAACATCGTCATTAGCACATAACACGCCCGACTCCATCAGACATGCCGCCGTCGTCTTCGTCATCTTCACGATGCTCATCACATCAGTGCTGCTGTCTCATCACCTGAGAGGAAATTTCATCAAAATCTAAAATGTGATTAGGCTCAGACAATTATCTGGAACACAACGCTGCTTTAAATCGGGAATTAATTTAGTAAAAAGACAAAATAAATATTTGGAGCAACATAATTAGAAATGTGATGACTTCAGTGATTCTTTGGAGTTGTACTCATGTCAACAATCGTGATCAGAATCCCAACGCAGGGGATGAGTTGGGTCATTACCCCGAGGAACATGCATTATTTTAGAGCTCATGCACCATCCAAAAAATGGTTTCTCTACTAGGGCTGCAACATCAGTTTTCAAAATGAATCTGTTTTAATGATTTCTTTTTGATATGGAGCAAAGAAACCAGAACTTATTCACATTCAAGAAGCGGAAAAAGTCCGAGCGCTTGTTTTAATTATTAAAAAAAAAAAAACACCCCAACTGATTCATGGAATATCAGAATAGTTGATGATTAATTCAATTTAGAAATTGATAATTAATTGTCATGAAGATATTTTGAAGTTCGCAAATTTTGCTGCCCTCTTCCTTAAGATTTAATAAATAACGTACCTAAAAGAAGTTGTGATTCATGTATTAAACATAGATCGCTCAGAAATGAATATTACATGTTGCAGAAATGGAAGTAAAAATGGTCAAAATGGGAAAATTGTGCACAATTTTGCTCTCCATGAAAATTTCTATCAGGGCCACGCGGTTGGTGTAGTGGTTAGCACTCTTGCCTCTCTGGTCGGAGTTTGCATGTTCTCCTTGTGTGTGCGTAGGTTTTCTCTGGGTTCTCCGGCTTCTTCCCACAGTGCAGAAACATGCAATATGGGGATTAGGTAAATTGGACCTAAGGAGAGTGAATGCTTGGATGGTTATTTGTTTCTATGTGGCCCTACGATGGACTGACGACTGTACTGTACCTCGCCTAACACCCTATGTCAGATGAGATTGGCACAGAAACCCCCCGCGACCCTCCTGTGGAGGATAAAGCGGTAGAAAATGGATGGATGTTGCAGAAATGGTGGTAAAATTATGCACAAATCCACAGCGATGATCTGTGGATGATTTTCCCTGATCTAAAACGTGTCAGAAATGAACGCCGCATGTGCAGTGACTGTGCTCGATGACTTTACATGTGAACGGGTAAATGGCAGAACTGTAGTGTAAAGCACTAAGTGGTCACCATCAAAACTAGAAAAGCACAACATAAATAAAGACTATTAACATGTCGTTGCCATAGCAATTGCTACTATAATGTATACTACTGCATTTTATTGTTTCACGTAAAGCAAAACTGACAAAGGAGGAACTTCACTGCACGGTCTGAACACCTAATGTGCATGTGACGATAAAACAAGTGAGTCCACAGGTCACACAAGAAGTCCACAGTACAGAAGTGTTATATTACAAGCAGGTGTGATGATTTTGTGGGGGTATAGTTGCTGCTGCCCTCTGTAAACCTGCCTCGTGTTCACAGAGGACGTGAACTCAAACTGCCAAAATGAACTGGAAAAAGTGACAAAATAAACTTTTCTACAAGGAAAGAGTGGGTTTTTTTTACCCACTCTGCGAGATGATAACGTCTCAGGGCCAAGCTTTTATGTCCCTGCTGCAGATGATTTGGGTCGGTGTAAACGCAGACCAAGACCTAAAACCACGGTCTGTTGGTGATTAATTGAGGAATCAAGTAATATTGGATGAAGTGATAAAGTTTGGGAGCCCTTGTTCAAAGTAGCCCAACTCTACAAATCTCAGAAAATACACTTGTTTTTACATTTTGAGGATCAGAAAATGACTTTGTTTTTTTTTTTACATTACTTAAGTAAAAGTCTTCAAGTGTTAGTATTTACTGTACTTAGGTACCATAAAATGTACTTAAGTATTTTTTTTTTTAAAAGTGAGGAGTTAGGATAGAGCCATGGTGGGTGTGGGTTCAATTCCTGAAAACTGTAGTGTAACGCAGCTCATCAAGACTGGAAAAGCTCTATATAAATACAGACCATAATACCAACTCTTGTTCTTCTGATTGTATTTGGTCGTAATGGGTAACAAAGATAGTTATAGAGGAAATGCAGTGGAGTAAAAGTAATAAAAAATAACAAAGTAAAGTACACATATGTGAACTTTGTACTTAAGTACAGTAACAAAATATTAGAATTTTTTTATTTTGATGATGTTCTGTAGGTTACGGCCCGAGGAAGAAAATGATGAGCAAACAGTTCACCTTTAGAGCGTTTGTGCTCTCTGAGTGCTTTCTCCAATGACTTGGTGGTCAGTGTTTGTGCTTCTGTATAGATAGAGATGTTTCTATCAGTTTGGTTTGTTTGGTCATGGCGAGGCATCGACCAGCTGGTAAAGCATGTGTGTGTGTGTGTCTGTGTGTGTGTGTGTGTGTGTGTGAGAGAGAGTGCGCAGCCCTGAAAAATGCAAGTGCAGCAAGGTGAAAACACCAGGAAGACAAGGTGACACAGCTGTTCTGTCTGCTGGAGAACAGATAATTATTCATATTTCCCTCACTGAAGGCATCTTATTCTGGTATAGAAATATAGATATCACATCTTACTATTGCAGAAATCGAAAATGCTATACTTGTATGTGTGTACAACTGCCTTTAAACCAAAATAGTTTTCGGTTTTTGAGCTCACCACTTTAGACCAATGAATCCCAAGACTAAAGATCATAAGATTGCAAGATGAATTACTTCCAGTGAAGAAGCTAGGAGACGCATTCAAAAACCCTTGTAAATTCAAATATTCTACTTTGAGCTACTTTGACAAAATGAAAATGGCAGAGAGCATCTCGGGTTAGGCTTATTTTAACCCAAACAAACCGTTTTTTCTTCTTTTTCTCACATTTTGCAATAAACATGACAAAAATAGCATCTAATTCCATGTGCATTTTGTATTTCTGTATGCATTTCTTTGACAGCACTAAATAATCATTTAGTGTTAGAACTGTGGGACGCCTCTGCGTTTGAGTGGATAAAAGTTAAAGCAAGGGTTTGTTTCATTATTGAAAGCTTTGGCGAGCTACTCGTTGGAGACCCCTTCTACAGGGTCCACGGAGTGTTGCTGCATTCAAAGAATCCAGTCCAGTAACAAATCTCACTACTGCTGCCATGTTGTGGTCATAAATGCAACACTAATTGTGTAGTCATGAAGGTCCTTGAAGGAATACGGGAGAACACTTCATTTCCTTATGAATACATCACTGATAAAAAATGTTTTCTTAATATATTGTCAGTACAAATTTTCTGGAAATAAGGTGACACTGACTAAAAGGCTGGAGGCTAACGGTGGATTAATCAGCCAATTTTTCATGCTGTGACCCATCATTATTCAATAAAAATCCACTCTCAGGCGACCTCTAAATTCAACACCATACAGTGCAATACCTATCATCCTTTTTTTTTCCCCATGCTATATTTACACACTCTATCTATAGAAGGCTGTGCTGTCACTAATCCAGTGGCAAGGTTACAATCAACAAACCGCCGAGCATCCACCTGTATATCTATAAAAGACCGAGGAAACTCTAATCAATCCATTTCCCCTGGACTTTTTCCCGGGCAGCACCTGTGTGCGTCAACCACTGGTCACAAACACTGCGGTCCAATGACTAACATGTGCCCACCAGCGAGACCCAGAGGTCCTCCGAGCAGGACAGGACACGGCCAAGTGAGACTGGCGCTCAGCAGTCCATTCATCACCACTTGTCCTCCAGCACTGTTCTGTCCCGGTAGGCCCGCTGCGCCACCATGGATCAACAGAGGACATGTTTGAACAGCTGACCCAAGGCCATGGAAGTGGATACAGCAGCGGCAACAGCGGGGGAACCATCAGGGTCGCTGTACTGAAGAGCATTCATCAGGCACCTGAGAGAAAATACCCTCTATCATTATACTCAGGATGATTTTTTGCTTTCTTTATACAAATATACATGACTGACTCTCCTCGAGCATGAATACATCAATTTACCTGATAGAGGGTCAATAAAACTGAAAATACAACACATTCTCCTGAGGAATTTAAAATAATTTGGTCACAGTATGAAGAAAAGTGACTAAGACGGAGTACAAGCAATTTCAATCTGCAGGAATTTACCAGATGTAGATCAATAAAGTCCATCCATCCATCATCCATCCATCCATCATATATCTAGCACTGTGGCAAAGCCAATGTGGAAATAGATCTGTGCATAATAGACATTGCCAAACAGACAGCAGGGACAAAATGGGATTCAGTGGCTTTTCCAAGGACAACTTGAACATGGTTGTTCAAGTTGTCAACCATGACAACCCTCCCCACACACACACACACACGTGAGCCAGTCTGCCGTATTTTACACTCCAGTCCAGAAGGTGGCGACAGTGCACAAGCCATTCACTGCTGATCGGCAGTTATAAACTAATGATAGATAGATAGATAGATAGATAGATAGATAGATAGATAGATAGATAGAAAAAGTAAAGAAAAAAAGGCTGATGCATGGCAACATAGATTTCCACTGCTCCCCACATCAGGGAGGTGAGGGTGACTGTCCTACTTCCAAGTTACAACACAGCCAGCAAAGTTGTTAAGTCAAGCAATAATTTCCATTTTTCGAGGATGACCCCGAAAAAAGTGGCAAATAGGCCAAAGGAAAGGCCAATCGCAGACGTACAACCTCACAACCTGTCCGATAAATCATCCTGCTGGGAAAACAAAGAATGTGCACACTGACATTGTCCACTTTTTGACCGCGGTTCTTTCTGCTCATCCAACATCCACCCTTGGGTCAACGCTCTTGTCTCATGAGTCACACCGTGACAAAAACACAAGAGGGCATCATTCAAACGCAGTGTTCAGATCAGCTCATCACTGGTCGATTCTTTGAGAGTTGGTACTTTAAGAGCAGCATGTGTGACTGCAGTAACGTACCACATCACTTCCTGTTTCACTGGTGTTAAACTTCCTGTTTCACTGGTTTTGTTAAGTGTTCTACACAAGTCGACTAATTTTGCTCACTTTGATCACTACTGTGGCTAAGACCCACTGCGCTAACACTCATTCTGTCTAATAATGTCATGGTTCTCAAACTGTGGTACGAGTACAACCAGTGGTACCTGGTCTTCCTCTGGTGGTACTTGGAGGAAAATCCAAAATACTGTTCTACTCTTTATACCAGTGTATGTGAGCTGAGGAATTTTGACCGGCACAGAAAATGAAACAAATAGCAAACGTCACCTAATCTCTCGCTCCATCTTAATCTAATGTGAGGAAGAGGAGGATGATAATCTTGTCTTTGTCCGCTAACGCAATCTCAACCTTTGGTCAACACTTGTAACGCTCACAGGTTTTTCCTCATGGGACGGCGCTAATCGAGTCAAACGGCCATCACGACAAGAACAAAAAGCACAAGACGGCCGACGCCATGCATCACTCGACACATCGACGCTCCTTCACCTTGTTTTCAACAGAAACTCCAGTCAAGTGTCGCTCACATGACTTCGGCGGACATAGATTCCAGCCGTGACCCCCATACATCAACGTGACGTGTCTTTCGATAACAATATTGAATCGTGTGAGACTTGATAAGAGACGACGACACACGCACATGCTGTCACACATGGACTAATAAAATTCACACCGGACTGTGTTTGGGTTTTTCATAATGACTGTATTTGTGTGTGTGTGTGTGTGCAGGCCACAGTGCTCACATGCACACACACACACACACATATTCCCCACTAGGCCTCCTGGCTGCTTGGAGGCTTGCTAAATGGGATGCTATCGCAAAGCAGGCATGTAAAAAGGCTCATCTGGTGCACACCATCTGTAAACACAGATATGAGGAGGTCTGCGGAGGCTGCACGGCATGTGCAGCCCGACACCTTGATATTTGCAGTATGTCGCGGCGCCGTGATGCAGCGCCAGCGTTTACAGGAAAAGTCGACTTTAATGTGGAGAAAAGAAAAGGAGGAAAACTCACGTTAGCGCTGCTCCTGGAGAGTCGAGTGATTAATTGGGAGTTGCCGTGCAGTGAATGTGGAGCACAATCTTCAGAGATTACGGAAATGATATTCACTTGATAAATAACAATATTAAAACACAGATCTGTGTATCACTTACTGCTGTGAGTGTAGATTGATCATAAAAACAAATTATCACCCATTTTGTGTCTAAAATATAATCATATTTCTAACTTAGCCTTTCTTTTTGTACAGGATTCTTGTCTTTTATTTTTAGTAGAATGTATGAAAACCCTTTTAGGTTTACAAAACAACGTATCATTTACAGAATATGGGGCTGCAACGAGTAATTGACTATTCATCGATTACAACGGGCAACTATTTTGGTTATCGTTTAAGAAGCTCTCTTCTCTCTTCTCGGCTTCTTAAATGAGAATATTTTCTGTTTTATTTTTGCTCCATAAAACAAAGGAATCATTTTGGTTTGTGGACAAAAACAAAGACATTTGAGAACATCATCATTTCCAGGTTTGGGGATAAAAACCATCAACATTTGTCAACATTTTATGGAGCAAAGAAACAAGAAAATCCATTCCTCGAAAACATAATGGAGAGATTAATCAATTAGGGACAAACTTGCAGCCCTAAATACTTTATAAATAGCACAGAATTAAAGAACCTAAACCTAAATCACGTCAAGCATCAAGCGAAGCAATAAAATCAGTCAAAATTGAGCAGAAATGTGCTCCCATAATCCAAATTACGTGAAAGGAATTGTGAAAAAACAATCAGCTAAATTTAAAAGGAATATTCCATGTCTTTTTTCACTATATCTTCTGTCCTCAAAAAAAACCTACACTATCCCTTTAAATAGAACAATGAGGAAAATGTTGGTATAAAATATCCCATGGTGGGATAAAGTACCTTTCAATCTTTCAAACAAGTTAGCGTAGCAGTTGTTAGTCTTGGTTTGTCAGCTTTACCGCATTTTAATCCCAAGTGTTTTTCTTTTCTTTTCTTTTATTTACCCTGAGGGAATTCCTTCAAAATCCCAGAGAGAAAAAAAACAATAAACCTCAGAGAAAAATGAGCTGCGTCCACACGTATCACAACGTCTGCAATATTTTGAAAAGAAACCCACTCGGCCACAGTGTGGACACGACTGTGGAATGAAGAGCAGCAGCTCGAGGAGCTCGGCCGATTCAATCTCCTGACTGAGATAGATGGAGGAGATCTGCAGCTTTTTTAATGATTTAGCACGGTGACTGAATGGGCCCGCTCGCCCCCCACCCCCGTCCACTCAGATTAGGCAGGACGGAGTCTACGACGTTATTCCAGGGCAGATTAGGCCACAGTGACCTGAGCGTTTTCAAGAGGAATTCTCGATGGCTAAGCTCAGGGTGGCAGAAGTTTAAAATATGACTTCTTGGAATGACTACAGTATTTCCAGAAGAGTTTTACTCGGCCCAAAATACCAAGAACTGTTTTCACATTCAAATCAGTCAGTCATGATGAAAATGTTTTCCATCTGTCACCCGTCGGAAAATCTACCCGTCACCGCGACATCCCAGAGCTTCAGCTGAAGACTTCAGGATGTCTCTGACACCAAAAACTCCTCCTCACTCACAATGACAGTTGTCACGGAACGACGTGAAGACAACCAGGAGATGGAGGAGTCTGAAGCTGTGGGAAATGGCGCCGTATTGACCTTCGTTTCGTGCCCCGCAACACCCACAAACCTCAATAAACAAACAAGTTTTGGATAAAAAGAGACCAGAAACTCACACATACATGCAAGATGCATGGGACTAAATCCTTGGCACAGAGAACGATGAAGAACGATGACAAAAGTGCACAAGAAATAAGATTATAATAATAACATTTTTGGTTCTGACAGATAACAATGAAACTTCACCATGGAGACGGTGAATACCATGTGACACTGTGCAACGACAAAATGTGACGGTGTTTGCGACACAAGAAAATTCTATAGGTCGAGCAACACTTGATGCAGAGTAGGCCACAAGGTGGAGGAGTGGCTAGAACTATTGCCTCACAGAAAGAAGGTCCGTGCACATGTTCTCCCGCTGTGTATGTGGGTTTTCTCCAGGTACTCTGGTTTCTCTGTCAGTATCGGTCCAATACTGGTCAAAAATGACTGGATGGGATATCGGACAGAAACATTTAAGCCGAGTCATGTTTAGTTTAGTTCTTCTTCTTGGGAGAACAATATTTGGTATGTCTTTGAAATGACTTCTTAACAGCTTCATACGTTCATAAATGGTATAAAATGACTGTATCTGACTGATATCGGTAGATTCTCAAGGTTGTGATATCGGTATCGGACACAAAAAAATGGTATTGTCCAATCCCAATCTCTAACAGAGGTCAACTGGACACTCTAACACCCCAACTTTCACCCTGTGTCAGCTGGGATTGGCTCCAGTTTCCCCCCCAAGACACTTGTGTGGAGGATAAAGCGTGAAACAAAGAATGAGTTCCCAGTTTCTTTTCCGACTCAGCTGTCGCATCCATGCTTTGCTGGCCCTTTTCCGAGCACAGGGACATGACGTCCCCAGATGTCCCCCTCAGAAAAATGTTTAGAATTAAGGCCACCAGACACTCGACATACCGTACGTCCCAGCCTCCGCAGCATAAACCTCCACGCTCCGATGACGTACGGCATTTTGGGTAGAAGTTGAATGTCTTGCATTACCTTCCGGCCACAGACGCGGACAGGAGAACCCAATGAGCTGCGGGTCTGATTGCTGACCACATTAAGCCTCACAGGCAGCACACTGTGATGAATCCGCTCGCTGAAATGTGAAGGTAATAGTCTTGACATAGCGGAGACATAACTCACCGATGGTACCTGCAAACTCGCCCCGAATGACAACAATCCCGAGCAGGAGCAGGTCCAATACGAGGAAGGAGAGTTGCTTTCATTACCATCATCATTACTGTATATCATTTCTGAATGTAAAGCCATTTGGTTTCATTTAAATGTAAATCTGGGCACTGAGCTGCGTACGTCGTCACCCACGGCAACCTGACTGTGATGATTCATTCTGGGATTGGCAGGGAAAATACAAGAGGGCCCTTTTACTTTCTCTGAGGGAAAACAACAGGTTTGACCTTTGTCTGTTTTCATGAAAGCCCCCACACACACGGCAAACTCAAATAAGTAAATAAATAAATAAAATAATACAACAAAACCTTGAGATTACTTTATTTCCCAATAGAAACAGTTATTTTGCACTTGGACTGACCTTGGCGGCGATGGTTCAGTGGTCCAGTGTGTTGTCTTTCAAATGGAAGGTGGTGGATTCAAACTCCGCTCAACTCATGTTGTTCCTGATCGATGACGATTGATGCTTTTTTTTTAATCCATATATTTAACCAGTTAGTTTATTAATCATTTTCAATACATGCCATGTTTGTAAAACCTGGAAATGATGATGTTCTCTATTCCTTTCTTATATGGAGCAAAGAAACAAAGAAAATGTTCACTTTTAAGAAGCTAAAACCAACAGAGATCTTAATAATTGATTGATTCATTTAGTAATGGATTAATAATCGATTATTCAAGTAATTGTTTCAGCCCGAGAATAAAGTTTGTCTAATCTAATCTAATCTAATCTAATCTAATAAGGCAAATATGGTCCCAGTTAGGTCGACACCTGCTCCTGATGCTTCTGCAAGCCGTGTATGAATGTTATGAAACATATGCTGTGTGAATGTGTGACTGTGAATGGGTGAATGGCAAAAGACTACAAAAGTGCTACATTTAGCATTTATATACTGTTGTTGTCGGACACGCGGCGGAGTAGTGGATGGCGTTGTTGCCTTACAGCAAAACGACCTGGGTTTGCATGTTCTTCCCAAGTGTACGTGGGTTTTATCTCTACTCTCCAGCTTCCACCCACAGTCCAAACGCATGCAGAAGTTAAATGGACACTCCGTAGAATGGTTGTACGTCTTTGTGCGTTGTCCCTGCGGTGACCTGTGTCACCTGGGATTGGCTCCGCCCCCCCGTGATCCTCGCGTGGAGGATGGAGCGGGAGACAATGAGTGAATGAATATTGTTGCTGTGGTTCCTGATGTATGACGTGCAGCGCTCAAGGTCATGAAGGCTGAACAACGGCAGACAAGAGGAACGATGAGTCCACGAGCCAAACGAGGTTTGTAGCATCAAAGGAACACAGAAGACGGAGCGTCGCACACCGCGTGGCGACACTTTTCTTCCTCAGCAACACTTGACACAGTTGTGCATCTGGAAAACTGGAGGATGCTGCTCGGCTGCTAATGTTTACCAAATGAGGCGACCACCGGGGGCACAGGTGTGTGAGTGTGTGTGTGTGTGAGTGTGTGTGTGTGCACTCTCTTCCTGGCAAGGCAAACAACTCCATCCTCTAATCTCATAACACGTCCCTGTAATGACATATAGCATTAGCAAAACCTGCAGCGCCGCGTGTTGAACGACTGGTAAATGAAGTAGGTGACTTCAACAATCCTCAGACAAATATCAGATAATCCCCCTTTCACATTATTTTTCATGCTCTTCACACACACACACACACACACACACACACACATTTAATCACACATCACATTAATTAATCATCAATTCCCAAACAAACACGGCTGCATGTCAAATGAAATCTATATGAGCCTTATCACAGCCACAAGTCTCTCTGCATCTTAAAGAGCTTTAGAGAGAGTTGAGAACATGTTAGTAGCTTCTCTTATACGTTATGTCAGATGTAAATTACCCTGGACTGAGGCTGAATCCTTACTACTCTGTGCTCTTTATTTACCCCGCCGCTGCGGTCCTCGGTACTGGACCTCTGGAAACAATGATGCAGTTACTTCCATTTACTTTCACAATATTGCAATATTTAAGTCACAATACAGTTATTGCGATAAAGGATATTATCATGATATAAAAGTCTTGATACGATATTATCACAATATTTAAGTCAACATACAATATTATAACGATATTTAAGTCGTGTTACGATAAAATTACGATATTGTAAAATATTGAGTATTTGCAAAATCCTATATTGTGTATAATCCCGCCCCCCCACTGAATGGTCACATGATGTACATTTTAGGTAACTCTCTTTTTAAATAAAACTTAGTAGCATAAATGTAACCTGAACAAGTTCCGTGAAAAACCTGACAACCTCAACATTTACAACCAAATTGCCCCCAATTTTCATTAGAATCAAAATTACATATGAAGTAGTACTCTTGTTTTTTCAGTAGAATACGGAGGAAATGATCCTGTTGTGACTAATGTTGGAACTCTTGATTGTATGATTGTACTGCTAATCCTGGTAAAGAAGCACTTTGTGAATTGGGGAACATCATTGAAGTACTGTCCACCTTGCCTGTATATGATCTTAGTGGTTTATTTGAAGTGGCACAAGGGGGAGCATGCAATAACTCTATATATATACATATATGTATATATACATACATTGCATAGACCTATATGCTCGCGTCATGTCACAGAGAAAGTTGACGTTTTTGGTCACAAATGGTCAAATGTTCATTTAATAGATCATATTTATTTTGGATTTAAGACTAAAAAATGTTTTTTGCAAGAATATTTGAGGGTAAAATGTGAAAGTGTTCCGTATAGAGTGAGAAAATATTATCCGACTTTAAACCCTGATGCTCAGGAAAGCTCCATCCTGTGTTCCGTGTCTAGGACTAAGTGTGACACAACTGAATGGCCTTTTAAAGTTTCCCCATGGGCCACACCATCATGCTCACTCGCAACCATTTCATACAAGAGGGGGCCTCACCCTCCACCACGATGATCCCCCCCCCCCCAACCTGCAAACTTCACTACTGATCTCTAAGAGCTTAAATCTTGCTGAGTGGGAGCTACAGTAGCTCTTGCTGTCATGTCCCGCTGAGAGGGAGAACCACTGCACTCGCTT